>NW_024351730.1:3554228-3750840 GCF_902729225.1 Pteropus medius | reverse complement strand
TAGTTTCAAGTATACAGTAAATTAATTAGATATTTATGAAGTTTATAAAATGATCCCCCTAATTGCTCCTTCTCTCCTCTGGCTCTCCACTTGGCCAATTACATTAATGCTAACTGCATTCCCTATGCCATGCTCCCCATCCCCGTGACCATCTATCCACTATTAATTTGTACTTCTTTAACCCTTCACCCCATTCTTCCAGTCCCCCAACGCCCCATACCCTTTGTCTGTCACCAAATTGTCCTCTATATTTGTGAGTCAGTTTTTAATTATTTTGTTCTTTTCATTCCTTAGATTCTACACATAAGTGAAATCATATGGTATTTATCTTTCTCTGTCTGACTTATTTCACTCAGCATAATAACTTCTATGTCCATCCATGTTGTTGCAAATGGTAGGATTTCATTTTTTTAATGGCTGATTGATATTTTATTGTATATATGAACCATAACTTCTTTATCCAATCATCTGTTGAAGGGCATTTAGTTTCCTTCCGTATATTGGTTGGCTATTGTAAATTGTGCTGCCATGAATATTGAGGTGCATAGATTTTTACAAATTAGTGTTTTTGATTTTCTTTGGACAAATACCTAGAAGTGCAATTGCTGGGTCAGAAAGGTATATCCACATTTAATTTTTCGAAAAACCTCCAGACTGTTTTCCATAGCTGCCGTACCAATTTGCAATCTCATCAACAATGTCTGAGGGTTCCCTTTTCTCCGCATCCTAGCCAACATTTGTTGTTCTTTGCTTTATTGATGATAGTCATTCTGACCGGTGTGAGGTGATATCTTATTGTGGTTTTAATTTGCATTTCTCTGATGATTAGTGACCCTGAGCATTTTTTCATATCTACGGGCCATCTATATTTCCTCTTTGAAGAAGTATCTGTTCAAGTCTTCTGTTTATTTTTTAATTGGATTGTTTTTGTTGTTGTTGTTGAATTGTATGAGTTCTTTATATATTTTATATATTAACCTCTTATCAGATGTATCATTAGCAGTCGGTTATCCCCCATCCCTAACCTAGGGCAGTTTTGCAGAAAGACCAGTGCTCCTCCAGATCTGACTCTGCTTGTCAGTTGCCAGTAAGTCTCAGAAATTGGAAAAGCCTCTGGGTGATATGCATATTGGGTGGCGTAGGGACCCCGGGAGTCTCCTGGGTCTATTGAGTAAATTTCCCCCTGCTACTGAAGTGTCAGTTTACATGCCAGCGCTGTTTCTGTGGCTCCCTGTACGAGATTCCAATCATAGCAAGGTCAGCTTCTGCCCACCCTGGGCCTGAATGTGCCACCCAGGGCAGGGGCAGCTGCCTATCGATGTGCGGTGGGCACTTTGTGTATTGGATGGGGCAGGAGCTCAGGGAGTTAAGTGCCATCAGGCCAGTTCAGACCACTGTGATCCCCTCAAGATATATTGCAGTTCGTACAGGCAGCAGTGGTCTGCCCACAACTGTTTTCCCAGAAATGCACTCACTGCACTAGCCAAGGTTTATTGCTTGTACAGACTACACAACCCCAGAGCCTAGCAGGATGCCGGAGGCTGCCTGTCAGTGGGCTGCAGGCTCTTTGTGTGAAGCCAGATCTCAGGTAGACAAGGGCTGTCAGGCCAATACAGCCTCAGTTTTGCTGTAACTTCTGTGCCCAGGTGTTCCTGCTATAGTCACAGATCACAGTGAGACCAGCTGCCATCTGGGGCAGTCCCACAGACCTCTTCACTCCCCAGATGCAATATCGCAACTCTTGCAGACAGTAGAGGTTTGCTTCCAACAGATTTCCATGCCTGTGTGGATTGGGAAATCTGGGGTGGGGGAAAGTTCAGGGCAGTGGCGGTTCACTGTCAATGGGCCACCTGGGGCGATTTGTGGAAAGGGTGGGGTGGGGTCTCAGACAGGCAATGACAATCAGAGCAATACAATCTCAGTCTTACAGCAACTTTGGTAACCATTCCTGAGTTTCCTCAGAAGTCCCAGATCACAGCAAGACCAGCTGCTAACTGAGACTGGCCCATGGATCTCTGAGATCCACCCAAGTTCCTGTTGGTAGCAGTGATCTGCCTGGAACTATCTTGGAAATGCACTCACAGCACTAGCTGCCAGCTGCGAATGCTTGGCCCTGGATAGAAGCAGGGTGTGGCAGTCATCCAGCAGCAAACATCCCAGGCAATCTACAGGTTGGGTGGGGCAGGCTGACCCCCTCAGGCCAGCAGCTTCCTAATGGTCCTATAGGAGGGGTCTGCACAGTCAAGCTGGTCGGGTCTGTAGATTGCTTGTTAAGGGGGGTCAGACGCCAGGTAATGCAGAATTTCTCTGTATGGATTGTGTGGGTCCTTCAAAGGGGCGTCTAGGGTTTCAGTCTCCTTCCGTCTCACCCTGATGGCCAGAATCCTCTTTGGTTTTTACAGTCAGAGTTATTGGAATCTCTTCTTTTCTGAGCTAGGACCCTGGGCCGGGGACCCCCCAAATGAACCAGGACTCCCCTCTCCTTCAGGAGAGCCTCTGCAGCCTTGCTCTCCCTCCCGGCGATCCTCCACCTGCGGGTGCCGGTTCAGCCAATTCATGCCTTTGCCTTTCCTATCAGCTTCAATGTGGCTCCTTGATATTATCAGACTTAGGTATTACAATTAGCTGGACTTCAGGTGATTCTCCATGTTGATTATTTTATAATTTGGTTGTATTTCAATGTGGACCTGGGAGAAGGCAAACCCTGCTTTTACCTAGTCAGCCACCTTCCTGGATGTGTTTTCTTCATGCAGAGGTAAAGAGAGAAAGTAGAGACCTTATCCATTACTCACAACTCATTTTTAAAACCTGGATTATGGCTTCCTTGCAACCTTACCCATCTACTTTTAAGTAGATGACATCTGGCACTGATGACATCTGTGTGTCTATTAAGGAGAAGTAGTATGAAAGACTTATTAAGAGTTGAAAGACATCTGACTAGAAGTGATTACAGCTAAAAGTGTAACCTATATGAAGATTTTAGTCTCAATAGGGGCATAGGAACAAATAACTAGAAAGAAAAATATTCCCATTGAGTCAGCTTTGGGAAATTTTTTTTTCTATGTGTATTTCAATTAACTATTCAATTAAAGATGACAGTGCTCTAGGGATAGGCCTAGCCTCTGGCTAGGTCCTCAGGCCTTGAGGGAATGTTTCAATTTTTAAATAAAACCTTCAAAAAAAGGTTAATATTTTGATGGATTTATCCAAAGTGACTTTTTAAATCATTTTAATTTTTTAAAATGTTTTCAATTTTCCACAGGTTTTAATCTTCCCTGCTGTCAATCAAAAGAAATTTCTAGGTCACATTATAAATGTACTTTTAAACTTTTTATCGAAGTATCAGATACTTACAGGAAAGTGTACATAGAGAAAGTGATGGATTTTCACAAACTGAACACCCTCATATAACCATCACTCAGTCTGAGGAAGAGACATTAACAGAACCCAAACTATATCTTTTGCTCCCATGTAGGCTCTATGCTGCCCCCAGTGGTAGCCAATGTTCAATTTTCTATAACCATAGTTGTTTTTTTTAATTTTTAAATTTTATGTAAATTAGGTCATACAGGATTTAGTTTTATGCATCAAGCCTCTATCTGTCAGCATTGTTTATGATATTAGTCATATTATTTCATGTATTTATAGATGGTTCATTATCATTGCTATATAGTATTGTTGTATAACTACACCATTATTTATTTATTCTTTCTATTGGCAGGCCACTGGTTTCTAGCTTTTAGTATTACAAATAATGTTGCTAGGAATACTCTAGCACCATTTTTAATGAATGTGTTCCCTATTAAGGGCCCACCCAAGCCTCTCCCAGTGGCTTTTCCATGCAAATGGCCTATCTTGGCTCAAGCTGCAGACTTTCCTAAAATCTTTTAAAGTTTCACAAACTCCAAACAAGCAGCGTCTGGCCTTGGCATGTCCTGTATCTCTTTCTAAGAAGCCCCAAGCTTGACACTAACAACAGCTGGACTCAGTTTGCAGCTTAGTCTCTCCTAGGCACCTCCAGGCCTGGCACAAATGTCTACCATCAGCAGTTCATTTTATAGCTAATACCAAATGGACCAAGGCAGGGCACAGGCAGCAGCTGACGTCGGCCTGCAACAGAGCACCTCCCAAGAGGCCCCAGAAACAACACACTCAGTGGCCAGCTTCAGATCACACAAGAGCACCATGCAACTACCTCCAAAAGGCAGACTCAGCAGGCACCAGAGCCCTGCTAAAGTGAATTCTGCTGCATAGTGTCAGCCCTTGAACAACAGCTCCTTCATTGTACTCAAGGTCAGTTCTAACAACCAATCAGCCTGAGTGTCAATTCCTCCCATGATGTGCCAACAGCAATCAAGGCTCAACTGCAACAGGACAGCACACAACCCACACAAGGGATACATACCTGGAGCACCAGGCTTAGGTGACCAGAGAGACTGCACCACTGGGCCCCACATGATGCCTACTGCATAAGGCCACTCTACTATGACCACGAGACATAGCAGATCTACCTAATACGTAGACACAAACACAGAGAGGCAGCCAAAATGAGGAGACAAAGAAACTCATTTTAAACAAAAGAACAGAACTTCAGAAAAAGAACTAAACAAAATGAAGACAAGCGATCTACCAGATGCAGAGTTCAAAACAGGAGCAGAAGATGACAAGGTCAAATGTGTGCTCCACATCTCCAAGGCCACAAAGAAATATGATAAGGAGCCAGAAACTGCCACTGAATTTGGCAACGGCCTTCATGGTTTTAGCAAGGGTATTTCCAAGAGAAGTTCTGAGGGAAAAGGTGGGAGAATAAAATAAGAAAGATAACTGAGTGAATGGCAAGTGAGGAATTAAAAGCATCAAAAATTGATGGCTCTTTGAAGAAGATAAAACAGGAAAATTGAAAGAGACAAAAAGAGTAACTAGAAATTGGAGCCAAGCCAATGGAGGGTTTTAAATTTTTATAAGAGAAACCCAAGTCTGCTTCTTCTGAAAGAAGGATGCTTATAGATTAAAGATCTTGGAGAAATTAGATATGATCAATGAAGTATTTTTTTTGAAGAAATGGAAAACAATGGATTAAAAGCTGTAAGTGGGTTGCCTAACTTGAAACAAGAGGAGAGATACCTCATCTCGAAAGATGAAGAGAAAAATATGATAAAATATAGATGAGTTTGGTTGTTTGGAGAGTAATAGTTCAGACTCAATAACTTCAAATTCCTTTTTAAGTAGAAGATAAAATCATTTGTCAGGAATGAAATTCATTTGAGACTGGCTTATTTTGAGGATTGTTGCAAGGGTGTGGGCTTGATTTCTAAGTAGTTGGAACTAATGAAATATTAGGATAAATTAGAAGGATTTCCCATGTGACAGAAATAAGTACATTGTTCAGAGGTTCTCATATATTGGAATCTGTTATAACTTTGTGTCAGCAGTTTTTGGAGCCAATCATTATATTCTTCTTTCTGACACTGCTACAAACTAATAATAAATTGTATTTTTCTGGTTTTTGTTTGCTCGTTCTAGTGTTAACTATCTTCTCACTATTTTTAAAAAATTATAAAAAGTTAAAGCAGTGAAAGCATGTGTAAAAAGCACTGGAGGATTACATAGATTACATATGTTCTGAATCTTTAAATTATTCAAAATGTACTGGAGACATCTTAGTTTTAGAAAACCAATTCTAGAATGTTTCACAAGAGTCAGCTGATTTTTCTGCAGTCAGTCTTTTACTTGACTTATTGCTTGGTAGGAAGAAAGTACTAATTAAGTTGACTTTAGTGCTGGCATGTGTTATTGGAATATTGACATTTTAACACCAATTAGATTACACTCTTAATCTCATTTTCTTGATAATCTCCTTTATCACTTTATTCAATTATGAGAATAATCTTCCTTTTCTATTTATATCTTAAAATAATGTTTCCATCCAAAGAAAATTAAAGAAAGATTCACATACCATTAATGCCTGCTATAAAAGCCAAACACTATAAGAACCCCGTTAACCCTGACTCTGGGTATATTGTTAGCTTAGTGTAACTAACAGTTGTTTTTCTGTCAGATTATTTTCTGAGGTTTCCAAATATAAATAGATATCTACATTTTTGATAGTTAGCTACCAATCTTTTTTGCATATTATTTTGAGTATGGTAGAACCTACATTTTTCAGTCCTATTATACTAATATTTTAATATATTTTAAAACATTCAGAGGACTATTAGATTCATTTTCGATCTCCCTGTTCCCTTCCCTTCCTCAGAAAATCAGTTGGCTCTAATATCCCTTATTTCATTATCCTCACCCATAATACTCCTTTTTGGACATGTTCTATAGAGTTTTGAAAGCCACAAATACAAAAGTTTGGACCTTTTTTTTTTGCCACTTTAGGGACTTGCTAGAGGAAAGAGGGAAAGCTATGTTTTTTTTTACTCTAAGAAAAAAGGGAAAAAATGTATGTGCTAAAAGTTTTTTCTGCAATCAAATTTTGGAATCACAGGAAAAGATGAAAAATCAGGCTCATAAATATCTTTGTATTTGAATATGGAGATTAAGCCTAAGAAAAAGGAAGGTTGACCCTGTTAAGATTACTGGAAGCAAAGGTGTCAATAATAGAATGTGGACATTTTGTTTAAATTAATGTGTCCTGGTAATAGGGTTGCCAGATTTAGTGAATAAAAATACAGATTTCCCAGTCAAATTTGAATTCCAAATAACTATTGTGAATGATTTATAAGTGTGTCCCAAATATTGTGTGCATCTTATATTGTATCTGACAACTCTACTTGGGAATAGTCAGAATGTAGGTGATAAAAGGGCAATGGTATGAAGCCATCTTCTGAAATCTATTATTGAAAGATAGGAAGAGTGAGAGTATGCTCTTTGGGAGCAAAACATATAGTAGAAAAGTGTCTTGTGGGAGACTTGTTCGATAGTGAGTGATAATAACCTTTAAGAAGGTATTCACGAGGATGAAACAAGATAATGGACAGTAATGTTTCTCCTGCCAGCTATTCTTATTTTCTTCCTATGCTTTTGTTTAATGAAAGGCAGCTATGTGGCTTTAGAAATAGAAATATTTAGGTTTTAATCTGTCTGTTTAGGCATTGTCTCTTCTTATATGTTAATGATTAATTAACATTGTACATTTATCCCAGTTTGTAAAATGAAAAGGTTGTTTTGACGACCAGATGATGCCTTAAAGCACTTGAATTAGTCTTGACCACACCCGGTAAAAGGACCCATAACTGGGAATCCAGAAGGACCACTTGTCCAGGCTTTGCATTTATGAAAACCCCTGCATTAAGACTTGGAATTATCTCTAAAATATTTCATACAAATAGTCACAGAGGTAGGGGAATTAATAGAAAGAAAATATTCATCTTACACCTAAAAACTCAGGCTCTGTCGTGGTGTACCATAAGCTTGTAATTTTTTTGTTGTTCACAGTATTCTTTATTATTCTTTTTTTGGTCTTTATTGAAATAGACAATTAGTTGCTTGTATTTATATTGTACAATTCAATGAGTTTTTTTTCAATTATAGTTGGCATAAATAATATACCAGTATCAGTTGTATAGCATAGTGATCAGAGATCCACATAACTCTCAAAGTGATCACCCCACTAAAATAGTACCCCTTTCCCCCTTACATATTTATTACAACATTATTAACCATCTTCCCCATACTACACTCCACATCTCCATGTCTATTCTGCAACTAACCATTTGTACCTCTTAATCACTTTGCCTTTTTTTTGTTTCCCCCAACCCCCTCCCATCTAGCATCCCTCTAAATATTCTCTGTGCCTATGAGTTTATTTCTGCTTTTGTTGTTGTTGTTATTGATTTTATTCCTTAGATTCCAAATGTATGTGAAATCATGTGATATTTGTCTTTCTCTTTCTGACCTATTTCATTTGGCGCAATACTCTCTAGATCCATCAAGGCAATATCTTTCTCCATCTCCTTCCTTTTAGTGTGTGTCTCTTGTAGGCAGCATACATGGGCGTCTTGTTTTCTTATCCATTCATCCACTCTCTCTTTTGGTTGGAGCACTTAATTATTTTCCATTTGAGGTACTTGTTGATAGGTATGTAGTTGTTACCATTCTTTATTCCTGTTTTTGATACATGTTTTTTTCTTCTTAAAGAAGTTCCGCCAACATTTTCTGTAATACTGGCTTGGTGACGATAAATTCCTTTAGCTTATCTTTGTCTAGGAAGCTCTTTACCTGTCCTTCAACTCTAAATGACAGTGTTGCTGAATAAAGTATTCTTGGTTGTAGATCCTGGGTTTTCATCATGTTGAATATTTTGTGCCAAGCCCTTCTGTTCTGCGTAGTTTCTTTTGAGAAATCAGCTGACAGTCTTATGGGTGCTCCCTTGTAGGTAACTAATTGCTTTTCTCTTGCCTCTTTTAAGATTATTTCGTTGTATTTAAACTTTGGCATTTTAAGTATGACGTGTCTTGGTGTGGGCCTCTTTGGGTTCCTGGTTTGGGGGACTCTCTGAGCTTCTTGGGGGTTTATGTCTATTTTTCCTTCATCAGGTTAGGGAAGTTTTCCATCATTATTTCTTCAAATAGCTCTTCAACATCTTGTTTTCCTTCAGGTACTCCTATGACGTGGATATTTTTACCTTTAATAGTGTCCCATAGGCTCCTTAAATTATTATTATAGTCTTGGCTTCTTTTTCTTGCCATTCTGATTGAGTGTCCTTCGCTTTCTCATCCTCTACATAAGTAATTTGATCCTTTTCTTTATTCACTTTGTTTATTCTATTTAATATACTTCTCATTTCAGATAATGTGTTCTTCATTTCTGACTGGTTTCCTTTTTATAATTTCCATTTCCATTTTTATGTTTTTTATCTCTTTGTTTAAGTTCTCACTGAATTCATCTACACTTCCCATAAGTTCATTGAGCATCTTTATAACCAATGTTTTGAACTCTGCATCTGTTAGACTGCTTGACTCCATTATTTCTGGATCTCCGTTCTGTTCTATCATATGGTTTCTGCTTCCTTGTCTTCTCATTTTGGCTGCCTTTCCATGTCTTTTTCTATGTACTAAGCAAAGCTCTTAAGTCTCCTAGTCTTATTAGTGTGGCTTTGTGTAGTAGGTGTCCATTGGCACAGACTTGAAAGGAGTTCGGCTGCAGGCCAAATTTAGCCTCATCTTGTGCCCCTTCGAAGCTGCCTGTTAAGATTCAGCAAGCAATCTACAGATTCTGTGCTTATAGTTGCCTCAAAAGGACACACCAGAAACCAAGGCCAGCTGCCACCAGTGTGAGTCCAGGTGCTGCTCAGCAAGGAGCACCTAAGAGAGGACACTCCTGGATGTGGGTTGGGTGGGGCCACGAGTTGGGGGAGGCTGAGTTTCAGGGAATCCTCTGAGCAGAGTGACCTCTGTTATCCAGTTTGATGACGTCTCTGCTATGGCGGTGCTGCATCCGCACACTGGAAGCGGGGAGGGCTCAACAGAGAAACAGTGGATACTGCCAGCACTTCTGTCAAGGAGAGATCCTTGCCTCTGGCCCTTACTCCCACAACTCAATGTTCCCCTGTAAGTCCCTAGAGCCTCCCCGATCAGCTGACCTGGCGCTGGTGCTCAGAACGAGTGAGTCAGTGAGCGCAAAAGTTTGCTCGCTGACGCAGCCCCTTTAAGAGGTGTCTGCAGCTCCTGGCTGCTGCTGCCACTGCCGCAGCCTTTGTCCTACTCAGCTGCTTGAGAGTGGGCAGCCTCGTGTCCTTGCCCTGTCCTACCTTTGCTGGGTAATTTCTTAGATTTCTTTCTAGTTGTATGACTTGTTCATCAAGATGGCAGGCAATTTTTCCTTGCTGCTTGTTCCTGGTTTCCATCACAACTTTGATTTGTTTGCCAGAGGGATAAACAGAGCCTCTATCAAATATACCACTTTTTTCCTCATCTTAACTTGTAATTTTAAATAATACTGAAATTTTCCTGTAAATACAAGTTGTAACCATCCCTGAGGTAGCAACAGATTTGCTAAAAGTTATAAAGGAAGTTGCCTCTCTTGACTAAAATCATCAGCTCCCTTCTCTCTTCTTTGTTTCTTTATTTCTCTGTGGCTATCTTTGTGGTTCAACCAAGTTCATAGTCGTATTTATATTCATATTCATATTCTCTCTCGTAGCTCTTTTTTTAAATCTACTTGCTACTCAGGTGATTTTGGATGAGTTATTTAACTTATTTGTGTTTTGGTATGTGCAAAATGGTGGGGTGGGGGGAGGATTAACCTAAATAGTACAATACAGTTACTATGTGGAGGATACTATTTTAAACATTTGTTGTATTAAATATAGGTTCTGTTTCACAAAGAAATAAGCCATTTACTCTTCATTCTCTGTATACTGAGTGGTCAGTGGACTGGAGATTGTAAAAGCTGAACCAACCGAAGGACATAGTCCAATCCATAAAGTCCAGGCATAAAGAGCAGGCAGATATTTGGTGCCTTCTCTTTTGTATAACTCAGAAACAGTGTTCATAATCATGCTACAAATGTAAATACACACATACTCATTTAATTAATGACTATATACATACATATATATATATATATATACAAATTGTCTTGTTGTCATATTAAATACAACCTCTTAATTTTCTTTCAGAATTATGATATAACATTCACAAGATAAATCTCTATTTTTCAGTCACTTGTATACCTACATATGTTGACCGTTTTTGAAGTACACCAGTGTTAATAAACATGATTTAGTTTTTTTTGCTCCTGGATAAAAAAGAGAAAATATATATATAACTTATACCAGTGTTTGGCACTTAGCCTAGCAGAAAGTAACCGAAATGTAGATTAGGGATTTCATAATTGGCAAAATGAGGGCAGAGCAACATTGAGTTTTGACATGGGGGGGGAAGAGTTGATATGGAGACAACTATGGGAAAATGAAGTGTGAGTTTTGACCTCAAGAGGTTGTGGTTCTGCCTGAGATCATGGAGAAAGGAGAGCTGAAGACCTTGTTGCGGATCTTCGTCTGAACGGCTTCTGACAGGTTGGTTACATGAAACAGAAATTCCTGTTTATTTCACTACACTGAACAACAGCCTCAGAGGCTAGGTAGACTCTGCACATCACTAAATACATTATTTTGGCCATGGCCAGCTGATATTTAGCATTGTAATCATGCTAGTCTTAGACAAGTTTTAAAAGCTGCTGCAGGGATGTGCCTTGCTCTGGATTTCTGGAGATACCTGAATCCTATCACAGCCTTGAAAGGATGACAAAATCATTAATGAGCACAAACAAGAATAAAATCCTGTGGCTGATGATAATTCTGATTCATGGGTGGAGTTAAAGACATGCATTAAAAACCTGTCAGGAGCAATACAAGCCGGTGATGAAATGTGTGGGGGGCTGTAAAACCTGCCTCTGGCAATCACTGACTCTCAAATCTCTTTTTAATCTCTCCAAAGTAAGGGAACAGGAAAAAAAAGTTGCCAGCATCTAGGGGATAAAACAAATGTGAACAATGAAGACTGTGGGTCTCTTAAAAGCAAATCATACAAAATTCACTCGATTGCTGTTTTGGTAGAGGAACTTCATTCATGGCTGCTGAGAAAGCAATAGATATATCTCAATTTTAGTAAATCATCTGTTAGTGTCTCAGGCAGTTTTACAAATTGATTTAAATGGGCTTCAAAGTGAATTGAAGCACAATTGATTTAATTGTGCTTCACACAATGGCTCCATGCAAAGTTTTAGTGGTTTCTGCAGGAATTAATACTAAGTTGCATTTCCAATTTATTACTAAATCTGTATGGGGAGGCAATGAATGGAGAAGAGAGTTTACCAAATTTTAAAGTGAGGTACTTCAAGACCAAGAGAAATCAGGTAGCAAGGTTAGAGGCCAAACAGTTTGGAAAATGTGGAGGCCTAGTCTGAGAGATCAAAGTGCAAGCCAATCAAAAGAATTAGGCATACATCTCATTGTGGAAGAAGACAAGACCAAGTAAATGTGAAACAAGAAGACAGTAGAGTAGTATTCTGTTGTATCACATTTTCTTTATCCGATCTTCAGTTGAGGGACACCTAGGTTGTTCTCATGTGTTGGCTATTGTAAATATTCCTGCGATGAACATAAAGGTACCTATACCTTTACGAGTAATTGTTTTTAAAATTTAGGGGTTGATTCCCAGAAGAGGAATTGTGGCCCTTAAAAAGAAAAAAGATGAAATATTGCCATTTGTGACAACATGGATGGATCTTGACAATATCATGTTAAGTGGAATAAATCAGACAGAAAAGGACAAGAACCATATGATTTTACTCATATGTGGGATATGAAACAGAAAGTGACAAATGAATAAACAAAACAAACTCATAGACACAGATGATAGTATGGTGGCTACCAAAAGAGCAGAGGTGGCAACTACCAATCTATTCTCTATATCTATGAACTTGGTTGATTTATTTTAATTCCACTTGTAAGAGAGACCATACGGTATTTGTCTTTCTCTGTCCAACTTATTTCACTTAGCATAATGCCCTTGAGGTACATCCATGTTGTCACAAATGGCAAGATTTCATTTTTTTTTTTATGGGTGAGTAATATTTCACTGTGTGTATATACTACAATTTCTTTATCATTTTATCCACTTAGGATATTTTTTTAATCTTGGCTGTTGTAAATAATGCTGCAATGATCATGGGAGTACAAGTATATTTTTGAGTTAGTGTTTTTATTTTCTTCATATAAATACTTAGAAGTGACTTGATGGATTATATGGTTATTTTATTTTTAGTTATTTAAGGAACCTCATACTAGCAGAAAACAGAGATTGCGCCAATTTAGTTTCCACCAACAGTGCACAAGGGTTCCCTTTATCCACATCCTCACAAAGACTTTGTCATGTCTTTTTGATAATAGTTATTCTAACAGGTATGAAGTGATATCTCATGATTTTGCTTTGCATTTCCCTGATCTTAATGATGTTGAACATCTTTTCATGTACTTGTGGACTCGTGTATGTCTTTTTTAAAAAAATGCCTATTCAGATCTTCTGCTCATTTTTAAATCAGATTGTTCTTTTGCTGTTGAATTGTGTGAATTCTTTATATATTTGGGATATTAGATCCTTATAAGATAGGATTTGCAAATATTTTCTCCCATTCAGTAGGTTGCCTTTTCATTTCGTTGATGGTTTCCTTTGCTGTGCAGAAGCTTTTTTAGTTTGATGTAGTCCCGTTTGTTTACTTTTGTTTTTGTTGCTTTTGCTTTTGGTGTCAGATTCAACGAATCATCAGCAAGACCTATGTGAAGGAGCTACTGTCTATGAACACAGAGGCTGTGTTCTGAATCCCAACACTTCTAGGCTTTGGAAGAGTATGATGCAGCTTCAGAGTCCACAACATCAAAATCCTCTCTGAAACTTCACAGCAGAGGATTGGCTGTGATTATCTGAGATTTGAACTGTGCTCTAGATTTCACCAAGAGATGGGACCATATTATTTTATGTAATCCTCCACTGGTGAAGATGACAGAGCAGGCAACATTTTCCTCATTTACACAGATGTTCAGGTTATTTAAATTCACTCTTGCATATGACTAACAATTTGTGGAACGAACTAGAACCCAAGTGCTCTATTTTTTCCCCCACAAAGCAATCTGCTTCTCTTATTTTGCTTCCCAGCATTCTATGGATTTCTTTTTTTAAAACAAGGATAATATGAGACAGTTGAATATGCAGCATTTATTTTGGAATTAATTTATAAGAAAATTTAGAAAATTTATTGGAGTATCTTCATATGTAATACTACCATATAAATGGATTATATAGATTTTAAAAATAGGATAATCATGTGAATAGTAAAAAATACCTTCATTGTACCACAGCACAGATGATTTTTTAAAACTTTATGCCACTAAAATTAAATGAACTTTTTTTTGAGAAATAGAAAACTAAAATCTAATGTAATTAATTTATTTTTAATATAGAAAATTTTCTTGAAACACACTAAGACCCTGTTATTAAGACCAATAAAATCAATTTTAGCAGTATTTCTGCATGTGTACACATGTTATAGTAACATGTGGGTGACTATATTTTTTCATTAATTTGCTTTTATTCTTTTGTTTATTAATTCAATAGATAATTATTAGGACTCTGCTAAACTCTATTGTAAATAATGGGTGAACAGAATTACACATGGCTTTTAGCTTCATGAAACTAAAGTCTGGATTGAAGTAGTTATTAGTTACATAATCTCATCAATAAATGAAACATGACAATTGGGATAAGTAGAGAAAGAGAGTGAGAGAGGCACTGAAACTCGGAGAGCATACAACGTATCAATAACCTAAGGTAGAATCAAGGAAGATTCCCTGAAGATGGAAGCTTAAACTGAAACGGGAATCAAAAATAGCAGTTAACTGGAATAAGGGCAGGAGAACATTCTAGGTAGCTCTCACAGCACATACAAAGGGCCTGTGACAGGAAGGAGTAGTTTTGGTTTGAGGAACAGTGAACATAGAGAGAGGAGAAGATTGTGATACAAGATGAATTCCAAGTAGGAAAAAAGACCAGAGCTCTGATCCTGTCAGAGATTTCACATTTCATCTTGAGAGCAAGGGAGAATATTAGAGGGTTTCTGTTTTGTTTGGTTTTGTTTATTTCTTAGTGCTGTTTTGAATAAAATGTTTGGAGAGGGAGTGGTGACAGGAACAGATCTGAGTGTTATGTACACATGACTGAAAGCTGTGAAATTTGGACCGCAGCTGTTTCATTGGTTTCTGCATAATCTCTCAGCAGTGTTTCTCTCCTCCAACACCTGAGGTTTATTTAATGCGTCATCTCACTCCTGTGATGTGCCTACACAAACTGAGTGGGCAAATTAGAGGTCTTACAAAATGTGCATATGCTCAGGGTTAGTTAATCAGGAAAGAGAGATTTCTTATATTATCTCATTCTTCAAGACAGTGATTGCTGGGCTTCTTTTCAGGGTGGAATAATAAAGATCATTTCTTTCTTCTCCTCCTAAACTGCAAACTAACAAAAGATATGTGAGTTAGACAGATGGAGATCAAAGTGCTTTCTTTATTGTTGGTAAATCTGAGTTGGAGAATACAGTTTACATCTAGGTTACAATTGGCCTCCCTGATAGTATTCCGTGAATTGATGTTACTCATCCATCATCAAACCCACTCCCACTTCCCAAATAAGAACCTGTAGAGTCAGTCTGCTTTTAAAAACCTCAACCCGTAGAGGAACAGGAACTCTTGTGTATCTTGCAGAGGAAAATGGAGAGAGAGGGAAAGTGGGAGTTAGACCCTGTAGAACCATTCACCAGTCAGTCATTACTCTTCTTTCCCTGAGAAGGAATAAGGAGGCATGAAGAAAGAAATATAAAGGATTCCTCCCATATTGTTCCTCTTAGGAGTGCAGTGGAAATTCTTTCCCCATTATAGAAACAAGATGTATGGTGAATAAATGAATAAATGTGCACACTCCATCATAGCTATTTAGCTGTATTTTTTTTTTTTTGGTATCGTCAATATCTTCCAAAGGAACTGGACTTTTCTACCTGCCCTCCATGTAGACATACATATATATCAATGTGTATGAGTGTGTACATTTCAGGAAAATTTAAACACTGTATCTCAGGTAGAAAAGAGTAATTGCTTTTTTCTTTTTTCTTTTTGTGCATATAGCTTCAACATTACATGTATACATATATAAGAATTAAATGCAATCAACTCACATTTATTAAAATTCTAAGATGAGAGGAGATAAACTCTTCTAAAATGGAACTAATTTTAAAGTGATATACTTGGTTTCAAAATGTATCTTTTTGATACATATTTTAATACATACATCAAAAATCCTATCTTTCTCTTCTAGATTCCTTGTTAAGTGAGTACTACAACCACTGTTCACTGGGTGGCCAAAAACCATGGAACCAACCTGGTCTCATTTCTATCTCATCTTACAGACTCCTAGAGGCTGACCTTTTGGTACTGTGTCAATTATCCTCACTTGGACTCTAGCTCCTAATAGGGTTCAGGCAGTGGGAAGCACCGTAGGCTAGAGGGAGCACAGGAGAATAATGTGGTGAGGGTATTGATTCCTCACCCCGCCCCCCACCACCACACACACACCCCTGGCTCTCTTTCATGGCTACAGGTGAGTAGTTGCTGCTTTCCTGGACCTGGGGTCAGAGGCCTTGCTGGGCAGCTCTCCCCTCAGTTACAAGCACTCTTTCTAGGCTGGGGTAGCTGTACTCTCCTTTGTCCCTTCAGGTCTGGAGTCACAGTAAAGATTCCCCTCTGTTGCTGTAGTACTTCAGCACCTCTTTTGGGGTTCCTTTATTCCTACTCATCCTTTGTCAGTAGTCCCTTCATTAACTTCTACTCCATCAATATCTATGAGTGCTCTGTTTCCAGCTATGACCTTGATAAATACGGAAAGGCATTGTAATATAGGAGAACTGTGTATAGAATCAAAACCTAGAATATGGAATTATGGAATGTTTTGGGAGAATTGATCCATCATACTCTCTGGAATAACACGGGGTGCCTCCCACACAGCTGAGAGATGTATAATATTATTTCTCTATCAAATTATGTGTACTATTTTAAATAACAATTACAAATAAAATACTATAATAAAACGATTTTATTGGTAGACTTAAAGCTATTTGGTCCATTCCCTGCTTAGAGATTGGATTTTACCCAACTACTCTCAAATTTTCCTAGTTTTAATGACATTCACAAAAGTATGACAAATAAGGATTTAAATCTCAGTTTATCTCTTACTTGCTGGGTGACTTTGTCCTGTGTATTTAACTCTTTTAAGTCTCAGGTTTCTCAAGTACAAAAGATTTTCAGGATTGAGTAAGATATTGTGTAAAAAAAAATTAACATACTGCCTGACAAGTTTTAATTGTTTTATCTTTTTCTATTCTTATTACTAGTGTATCATCATCATCATCGCTCACCAGTGGTCAATGTTTGTTTATGTTTTGGTTTAACAGTCTTATGAACTTGATTTGTTATTAAAGTTAGACAACAAGCAAACATCACCTTCTGCTTAACAATTTTTTTTTAATATTTTCTCTTTACTCTTTATATTGTTACTTCAGACTAAGCTCATCTGACAATCCTGTTCTTTAAAAGAAATTTCAATTAAAAATGAGCCTGAGACTGCCTTTTCTAGAATATTACTTTAAAAAATGTTTTTTTCCATGTAGAAGAGTGGTAATTTCAGTAGTAAATTCTTCACTTTTGGGGGGGTTCATGTAGGAATGTGAAGGTCCTACGGGCACAGCCTGTATCCATAATATTCCCTGCTCTCTCACAGCAGAGCCTGGCATATGGTAGTCTCTTATACGTTCACTGATTAAAAGGAGGTAGGGAGAGTGGGCAAAAGGAGTGACTTTCTGTATTTCTGAATCAAAACAGAGAGATGCAATACAGTCTAGTCATACTCTGCTGTCTGCCCTTGACCAGTGCTGGAATCCCCTCTGCTAATGTTCCCAGTGCAGTTGGCACTTATGAATAATACTAGAGAAGAAGTACCTCCAAATTGAATTTCCTTCATTCATCTTAAAAGGCCTTTCTTCAACTCCCTCCTTTGAAATCCAACTCCTAAAGGACATCTACTGGGACCATCCTTCTTGTCATCTTCAGAATTCTCGTGGAGAGTTTTTACTACTTCATCAAATCAGGCTAGATCTGCCCTGGAGGGTTTTCCTTCACCTGCTAGAGTAGATTGGAGCCTCCTATTGCCTCCTGTTATCCCACCTGCTATATGCTCATGCCCAAATACTAATCACACTAGATATAATTATTTATTTTCTAATTCTGTATAAATTCTCTAAGAGTAGAAACCATTTCTGTTGTCAGTCATAGACACCACCATATCTCAATAGCCAGCATCACTTTTCTAATTTATGAAATTCAGATGTTGATAAGAATAACTCTTTCATGGATTACTTTGAGGACTGAATAATGATTATATACAAGGGGCATAAAACTGCCTGATATCTGGTGCTCTGCATATGTGTTAGCTTTATTGTTAAATCACTCAATCTTAACAATCTTAACAATCATTTAATCTTAACATTTTACAGAAGAGAAAACTGAAGCACAGAGAGGTTAAGCAATTGTCACAAGGTCATGCAGTTAGTAGGAAATAATATATAAATGAATGGGGAAAATATTTGAAACCACTATTTGATACAGACTGAATCTTTATTGCTCTACATTGTGTTTATGTCAATAACACAATTTTAAAGAAACCTTGATTCTTAGAAAAATACTTAAAATTCTTAGGGACTATAAAAAGTATGCTTCGCCTTTTTCAGAGAATAGAATTCTTGTTGTAAATTGTATTCTTAATCTAAATGTTGATAACCTTTGATATCCTCCTATAAAATACAGAATTTATATTAAAAAATTAAACAAGGATAAAGCAACGTAGTAAAACTGACAGTTCCACATGATAGCAACTTTTTCTTTTTCTAACCTTTGGTTCATTGTATTGAAACCTGGGGCAATCGTATTTGACACATTAAAGCAAATTTAATCTTAATGAAATCAGGAATTGACAGATTAAAATGCTTTACAGAATGCTGAAATGGTAAACAAACCCAGTGGAACTGGAACACTAGCATCAAGATGAATTAGGATGCTACTTGAAAAAGAACAAATTATATTTGAAATTATTATTCACAGAAGCAGAAACATTCTGAATTGAAATGAAAGACAAAAAATGGTAAAAGAATTACTCTTTAATAAATATTTTGTGGTTTTAGAAAAATCCAGAAAAGGCTGAAAATATTCAGGCAAACCAAAAAACTCATAAAATAAAGAACCCAGATCAGAATAGTGTAAAGAAAACAACCAAAATAGTAAGAAAAACAGATTTCATTTTTATTCTCTCTTTAGATATAGTTTCATAAAGTAAGCACCTAAATTAACTAGCTCGTTTCTGGATAAGAGCAAAACAAAGAAATAAACACCAAACAAAAAGATTAGTTGAATTAATATCCTTAAAAATTTTTATTTAAGTTTTGCATTTCTTGAACAGTGCATTACATAGTTTAAAAGGTCAACTAATACTATAAGATTTGTAACAAAAAAGCAAGAGCTTTTGAGACCACCTTCTACTTTCCCACTTCTAACTTTAGCTCCTGAGAGGCAGTCGTTTCCTACTTATTTCATTGCTTATTTCATCATTTACCCTCATGTTTCTGGATAAATACATAATACCATTTTATTTAAATATCTAATTAAACACATAGGTACAAATAATGTAATGAATCTATGTCCCAACTTTAGAAATAAAACACACTAGTTACAGATGGAGTATCCTTTCCCCAAAGGAAACCACTATCCTAAATTTCTTGTTTTTATTTTTATTAAGCCAGCATCGTTATAGCTCAGCCCATTTATTTTGTCATCATATTTTAGAGGGTAAAACTAATACAAAGTTGTTTCTTTTATTATGGAAGAGTGAGCACTGCTGAATTTCTTTTTTTCTATAGATTGAGTAGAATATCATGGCTCACTTCATTCTCTAGCTATGCACCTACCTTGAAAACTGTGGTGTGCTAATGACTCACAGCCCTATCAGTGAATCAGAGTCCATGCTAGTAGACTGTGTTTATAGTGGCACAGGGCGACATGATGGAAAGAATGGGATAGAAGAGGAGGTTTGAGTCTCTTCTGTACTGCTGAATTTTTTGACAGCTCCTCTAACTAAACCAATTATTAATAAAGGAGGTATGAGATTTTAGCCCCAGGAAAAATAAAGACAAGATCTTGAGAAGTCAGTCAGTAAGAAAGATGCGAGGGAGTGTTTGAGCAAAATGAATAAGGCCTTAACTCTAGAAAATTGTTTGAAACTGCTATTTCTGGATCACTAAACACTCAAGTGATCATGTAAGACTCATCTGGATATTCTCAAAATACAGGTCTCATTTCAGTTCTATTGAATCAGAATCTCAATGATGTGGCCTAGAAATTTGCATTTTAACCAGCACACCTTCTCCTCAGATGATTCCTATAGATATAAAAGCTTGGGAATTAGTGATAGTAACATTATTATCCAATTTTGAACTGTTTATTACTTTATTATGCACATCATTATGAGATATTGAAAGGTTTCTATTTTGACCATTGACTTTTAGAGCAGCCATTCTGATTTAATTTCTGTAGTCACCACCTAGAATTTTCCTGGTTACAATTTGTTGTTTCAACAGACAGACACCCAGAGAGAAACAGAGAGAGAAAGGAAAAGGAGAAGAGAGGAAAGGAGAGGAGAGGTGGGGAGGGGAGAGGAGGAGAGAAGTGGAGAGGATCAATTTATTCCAGAATTTTTAAAAATTCTCTATAAGAAGTTGAAATTAAAATCTTATGTAGTGAAACTTCTTTAGTATGTCTTTCTGATACATGAAGAATGTTAAAATAATTTCACCAATAGAATACAAAATTGGATTTTTAGTGCTTCTAACATGATGCTGAAAATATTTAAACAACATAGATAACATTTTATTTTGGAGTATAAACTTCATTATTATTATGTTTGAGATAAGATAAAGGCCATATGTAGTATCTCAAATAAAGAAACAAAAAACCAAGATTTAAGCATCAACCAAGTCAATATTGGTAAATTTCATAGGTAATTTTATATAAATTTTATTATAGATAAATCCTTTTTGTAGTTGAATACTTTGTATTAACATCTCCAGGCTTATAGTGCTTGCTAATTATAGTGTTCTGATTGATTTGCTATAAATATCCACTTAATGTGTTATAGCATTGATGAAAGCAATTATAGAAAGACCTGAAAATCAGAGATAGGGCCTGGTTGGGGAGAAATAGGGTGAGACATATGGTCTTTTCCTAGCCCACATATAAAACAAGTCACATGGCAACTGAGATTATTGAATAGTGACCAATCTTGGCTCAGGTGTTTGGAATCCAAAATAATCACCTAAACATATATATCTGTGTTTGTCATTACCACTTAGTATCTCTGCTGCCCAATGGAGGAACACTAAACAAACACAGGATTTAGGACACAATTTATAAATGTGAAAGCAACATCAAATTTTTCAGAGGTTTGCTTGGAACTGCCCAGCATAGATGGCCAGATGGGCTCAGAAACCCCCCTCTTCTATCTATTGTGCTTGAGAATCTGGATATTTCCAATTGGTAGGTGTTGAAAATGAGATGTTCTAATAAGATCTCTAAATCCTGAAGACAAGCTTCGACTATAAGAGATGACATAATGGCAAAGCTGAACTGTTTGGCCCGACTTCCTCCTGGAGAAAGAATGCTCAAGAGTATAAGCAGCATATTGATCCTAAATTTTGGGTGCCTGCTGAGATGCCCTGACACAGCCTATATTCTGCTGTGGATTTCTTCCAGTCTTTGGGTCTCTTTGCATCATTAAAGAACTTTATTTAGAAATACTTGAGAAGGAATTAATTCATAAATTCTAGTGAAGTCCCTTGTAGATAATGCTTCTTGGAACAGGGTTTCCTAATCTAGATAATGAGATGTGGCAAAATCATTACTAAGCAATACTATTGGCAATAGCTACATGATGCAGAATAATGTTAATTATATTAATTTTCATTATAATTATTAACCCAAATAGCTTACATTTTATATTTATATTATTTTATTTGCTTTAAGTTGGTAAGTTGAATTTTATTTGAATAACTTAATTTCTACAGTCTCCCTACATATTTGGTAAAGTCCTTATGGGCAGAGAAAATGGCCTAATGTCTTTTTATCAACGATAGCAAATAATACTATACCTTGCATATTTATAATAATAATAGCAAATATTTATATCGCATTTACCATGTGCTGGATGTAGTTCTAAATTCTTTATGTACAATTTATTCAATTATGATAACAATGTAGTACCATAGATATAGATATTATCTCCATTTTGCAGATATGGAAGTTGAATAACGAAGAGGTTATTCAATTTGTCCTAAGTCAGAGTCAATCAATGACAAGGGTAAGATTTAAACCCAGTATGTATGACTTCAGGATCTGTACATTTTAAATGCAAAAAATAGCAAGAAATTTTAAAATATGTGATGATTAATCTGATTAACTTTCCTATTTCATATAATTGATTTATTCATCAATTGTTTATTGAGGCCCTGTGAGGTATTAGTCACTATGCTATGCACAGAGGGACTAAAGCAATAGTAAGTGAAACAAATGCCCTGCCCTTATGTAGGTTACATATTAAGGAGGGACACAGACAATACATATGCTAAACTAGATTATGAAGGGGAATCAGTGCACAATGGTGGTGCTTTAGATTTGTTGGCCAGGGAAGACCTCTCTGAGGAGGTGGCAGTGAGAATAAAAAAGAAAGAGAAAAACCCATATGTGCAAGAGCAGAAAAACTGTCTTACAGCTCTGGAGGTTACAAGTCCAAAACCAAGGTGTCAGCAGGACGATGCTCCCTCTGAAACCTGTAGGGGAAAGAGGCTTCCTTGCCTCTTCCACCTTCTTCTTGCCCCAAAGATTTCTTGGCTTATGGCAGCATCACTCCAATTTCTGTTCCATTTTTATATGACATTCTCCTCATGTGTCTTCACATTATCTTTCCTCTGTGTTAGCCTGTCTTTTTGTCTGATTTTTTTCTTTAAATAATGACACTAGTCATTGGAATAGAGCCCAACCTCAGTTAATTTGATTATCTCTATAAGGATTCTATTTCAAAATAAGATCATATTCTGTAGTACTGTAGTCAGAAGTTCAACATATCTTTCTTTTATGGCTGGGAGTGGGGTAGCAAAATTAAATCCATAACAGTTAATTTCAAGAATTATATAATTGTGCACATTCTAAAATGATCATGTATTTGTAGTAGGGACTATCTCACCATCATTTTAGGGATATTATCTCTCAGGAAACAGTCACTGAGTCCATTTCCTCTTGCATCACCCAAATATCAATCTTGGTATTACATGGACAGGAAAAATTCTGGATGCCTTCCTCATAGAAATCATTTTTTGAACAATTGAAAATTCAAAAACCTTTAAAATCCAATGCAAGGGTTTTTCATTCATCACCACGGTGGGTAGAAAGAGTATTGTGAGTGATGTAAGGTCAGTAAAAAATACTGTCAATCAAGTAAAAAAAAAAAAATCAAGTAAAAAAAAATAATACAGACATATTATATGTACCTGATAGACCATGTTAGAACCTAATATTAGTTTTTTAAAAAATATTAGAAAAGTTGATTGGGGAACAGAGCTTATCTGGATAGGAAGGTAGTATGATGATGGATATGCCATGAAAGATGGTTTGGCAGAGACTGCTAACTTCCTGTAAAAGATTCACGCTCCCCACTGATCCTGTGGACTTGTTCCTGAGGAGTAGATGTTTAACCAGGGACCATATTTCTCAAATTTTCTTGAAATTAGATGGGGTTATATACCTAGATCTTGCCAATGAAATTCAGGCAGAAACAATGTGTGACTTTGGAATTCAGAAGTGGTGTCTCTTCTCTACTATCTCTTCCCTACCTGCTGGCTGGATATTGATGCCCAGGTTGACCTTGGAAGACTTGTTTTGAAGATGGGTAATCTTGAATAACTTTATGAAGCATACTACCACTCTCATTACACTTCACCCCGCACCACTAAGAACAACTTCAATAAACTATTATGTGGATAAGAGACAAATTTTTATTATATTAAGTCTTTGGAATTTAAGAATTTATATATTTTAGAAGCTAACATCATCTTAACAATGCAAATGGATATCATTGAAATTGCAAATAGAGCAGCAGAAAGAAAGGCTTTCTGATAGAGGGAATGGCATAGGAGTAAAAGCACAGGGAGAAATCACAAAGGAAGGATACCAGTTTGGCTAGAGCATGTCTACTGAGGTATAATTGGAGATAAGCCTAAACAAGTAGGCCTTGATCATGTAATAGAGGTTTTCAAATGCCAGAATGGGTGTTCATATTTAATTCATAAGGCAGTAGAGAGCTGTTGAAGAATTATGAGCATGAGTGTTATATATTCAAAGACATTTTAAAAATATTTTTCATATTAATTAAGTATACCATGTCCCATTGAAGAAAGGATTATAGAAACTTTTGAGATATTAACCTAGCAGTGATGTGTAAGAAGGATAGGATTGAGGAGAAACAAGAAACTCATATAAAAGGATATTGTAATACTTCAGTCTAAATCAGGGATCTGCAAATGCCTCTTAAGGGCCAGATAATAAACATTTCAGACTTGTAGGCCAGTGCCTGTGTTGCAACTGCTCAACTCTGCCTTTGTAATATGAAAACAATCATAGACCACGCAGAGATGAGTAGACAAAGCTATGTTCCAAAAAATCTTTATTTACAAGAACAGTTGATCAGATTGTGGACTTTAGTCCGTCCATCTCTGGTCTAGATGAAAGAGTAACAAGACTTCAACTATTAGGGGGTGGGGGTAGAAGGACAAAGAAGGAAATGAATGTAACACATAGAATTCAATCAAACAGAACTTGCAGAGGTAGTGTAGCACTTTCAATGTTGACTGTATAATCAGCATACCTCTTTCTCTGCTACTACTAGACTAAGATCTCCATGAGGTAAAGGCTCAATTGTACTCATCCGATTATTGGGAACATAGTACATATTCAAGGAAATATTTGCTTAATCAATTTGATAAGTTTTGACTTAATGAATATGGAAAGTGAGAAAGAATTAACAAAGACCCAAAGTCTTTCAGAGTGTCTATTAAGCTTGAGTTAACGTAAAATAGACATGTCATTATTAGAAATATTCATGACTTTGAGCGTTATTTAACCTTGCTTCACCTGGATGTCCCAAAGGCATCTCAAAAGTAACAGGTATAAATGCTATATTTGATTTTCCTTCCTCCTCCACCTCATATCTAATATTTTAGTGTTCTCCATCTTCCTCAATATTGTTACCATTTACCTGGTCACTAGAAACAGCCATCCTTGTCCCCTAACAGAGGAATGCAATTTGGGGGGAAAAAATGTCTTGTAAATCTTACCCCTGAATTAAATTTTTAAAAATCCTTCTATTTTTCTCTATCATCATTCCTCACATGGATTACTGCGGAATATGTATGCTTCCAATATTGATACCCTCCGTGCATTCTCTACATTATTAAGTCAGGTAATTTTTTAGTTAAACCTGTTTAATGATTTCCTATTGAATTTGGAATAAATCCATCCATCATGACTCATAAGGACATCCATAATTAGTCCCTTGCCTACATCTCCAACCCAGTGTCAAGGCCATTCTCCACTTTACGCAATAGTAGCCAGTCATTATACTGTCATTTCCTGAAAATTTTCGAGCTCTTTTTTGCTTCCAAGTATTTTTGCTTGTACACCCCTTTGCATGGTAGGAAGATGTAATGGCTTTGTTCTTGGTTGGCTAAACTAGAATTCCAGATTTCCCTTTTGTATATAATTCCTAGTTAGCCTTGGACAACAGATATATTTTACATGAGATTTGGAAAGTGGAAGTGAAGCAGTAGCTACATTATTTTATTCTCTGAATGATGATACGAGGCACCAGGGAACAATGTTATCTTGCCACTATAGTGGCTCATGTTTGTGGTGTGGCAGCATCCTGATCCACTGCTCCTTCAGCTCTGGCCAGATCTCCAACTTAAGCTTCTCTGGATCCTAGGCTTACGTGTACAGCTGTGGAGAAGGGGCTGGCTATTTCTGCAGGTCACCCACAAGATCAAGGTTGGAGGTCATTAAAAACAATTTGAGTAGTCCTTGTCATTTCTAGTTTGTTCCTGGAGGTTTCAGTTTGACCTTGCTCTTATCCAGATTCAGCTTTCCTTCATGACTTCCACTCCCCATTGTTCTAAAGCAACTTCAGGCTCAACTCTGCAAACTTAGGCAATTGGCTGCCTAGACTGTCCCATCAGCTCCCACACTAGTATGAGGGCTAACCCTTTTTAAGTTGCTATAGAATCCTGGAAGCTGGACGTCATGATAGAAAGCCTGGTATAAATTTCAAAGATCCAAGGATAGCAATTTGGTATATAATCCCAAGACCTGCCTCCTCTGACATAATACATGATCAACGGTAGTGAGGCAGTGCTACTCAGAAACATTTCTTAGAACTTTTAGGATGAAACTTTCTAGGTCATACAGCGATAACAGTAACTTTCCATTCTGTATCTATTCAGTTTTCTATGTTCCAACTCAGTCCTCTTTTGCCATTCTGAAATAATACCCCAAGATAGACTTAACAATTCCTTCTAGCAAATGCTTTACATCTTGTGTTTTAAACCCTGCTTATTTACTAGCCCCATAGTTATAGTTAAGTGTTTCCAGCATATTATCTCTTTGCCCCTTTAAAAATGATTCCTGCTTATTAAGAAACTGAACTTTATTAAATTTTAAAATCTAGCTAATAAACTGAACTTTATTAAATTTTAAAATCTAGCTAATAATTTTATTAAGGATTGTTAGAGAATTCCTCATTGATGAGATATCAATATCATTCTCTAATCTTAACATCCAGTCCAAAATTAAGGTCTTCTAAAAATTATGTCAACTTTAGCATGATCTCCACAGAGTTTCTATTAGTCTGCATCCAATTAAGAGACAGAAACAGAAATTCTGTTTGAGCCATCCAATTTAAACAGAGAAATTTAATATTAAGATTTATTAAACTTTGATAGAATACCGTAAAGCCATGGGAGACTATCTAAAGAAAGACAAACTTGGAAGAAGGTCTTCCTTCCTGATACGGGTCAAATTATGTCCACCAATATGTTGAAGCCCTAATCCCCAATACCTCAGAATGTGTGACCTTATCTGCAATAGAATTGTTGCAGATGTAATTAATCGAGAGGAAGTCACGCTGAAGTGGGGAGTGGGTCCTAATCCAACATGCCCGGTATTCTTATAAGAAGACGACCCTGTGAAGACAGACACACAAGAAGAATGCCATGTGACAATGAAGGCAGAGATTGTAGTGAAGCAACTGCAAGCCAAGATATGCCAAAGATTTTTGGTAAACCATCAGAAGTTAGGAAAAGGAAAAGGAAAGATTCCCCTACAGATTTCAGAAGGAGCATGGACCTGCCAACAGTTTGATTTCATACTTGTAGTCTCCTGGAATATGAGACAATACTTTTCTGTTGTTTTAAGCCATCCAGTTTGTGGTACTTTGTTACAGTAGTCCTAGGAAATGGACATACTCTTGAAATCTGGAATCAGGCCACCTTGCAGAGGGTGAAGTTGCAGCCCACAAGATGGAGAAGAAGTTGTCCAGGAAACATCTCTGAAGTTGGTGGATGTATATAGCAGGATTTGGAACAGCAACCTGGGTATGAGTCCTGAGTCAGGGATTTTTCACGTTTAGAGGGCAACAGCAGTGTCATAACCAGACTGGCCAGGTTTATGAGTTCCCCAGGGGACTGCCCTTCTGAGCACATGGCTAAGGCAGAGCACCACTGGATGTTCTTGGTACACATGTGCACACACACACACACACACACACACACACACACACACACACAGCCCTGATGGATTATGCAGCAAAAGTAAGGAAAAGCAAAATGCAGCACAATGGAACAAGAGCTTCTCCATTCCTACTGTAGTGTGCCACCACCGCCCTCCATTGTCAGTGCTTAGCACCGTGATCGTTATAAAGGAGAAACACTTGAAATTCTTGAAGAGCCTAGTTCATTTTAACAGAGAAGGTACAGAAGGGTGAATTTAGAGCTGTGAGACAATAAATTGATGATTGCCGCAGTGTTCTTTTGTTTTTTTTAGTAGCATTTCAAAGACAATCATGAAATGCTTGCTGATGATATTTCCTTCATTTGGTACCCTTCTAATTACAGCATTTAAGGAATGATGGATGATACATGGCTAGCTCATGTCAAGATGATGGATTTATTCTGTTTATTCAGAGATGTGTGTGTGTGTGTGTGTGTGTGTGCGCGCGCGCGCACGCGCGCACTCACATGTGTGTGTGATTGTACGTGCCCAACTGGCTATTGAAAGTTAGGTCTAAAACCCATTGCATGTCTCCCAAAATATAACAAGTAGAAAGCTAGGACTCTCATGGTTTAGACACAGAATGGTAATATGGTCAAAAGAAAACAAACCCTAAACCAGAAGTAATTCCTCAAACACCGTGAAGGGAAATATAGAGCCTGTCTTAAATTTTGTTTCATCTTCAATTCATTTTTCTCACATGCCAGAGCAGTGAGTCTTTAACCCCAAATCTCTTGAAACTTTCCATCTTTGACCACAGCTCCAAATAACTGTTCTTCTCCTCTGCCTGCATTTATCTCTATTCAGTATTAAGATGCCTCAAAGAACTTAGTGTGACAAAGTACATCCCCTTGTGGAGGGAAGAATACACAGGAGTCAAAAGCAAACTGCCCCTTAGCTGGTAGCAGGAGCAGAATGTCTACTACTACAGAATTCCTTTTGATGATCACATCTTTATTAAAGAAATATGACAGAAACAGTGAATGGTGTTTGGGGCAGGATCAAAAGTAGAGCATGGTGTTCCTTCAACCACACTCTTGCCCTGGTCATACCTTACTGGACTCTTCATATATATTTCTTATGCGCCTTTTCATCAGTGCCTATTTTATCACTACTGCATCCTAAGTGTTAGACATTAGGTACATTCTTCTCAAACCTACTCGCTCTTTTGCAGATAACAAAGGTGAATCTTCCAATTTATGTTGTATATCCCTAATTCTTATTTCACTAGGCTACACTCACCCTGGAAGGATGGACAATAGGGCTTAAGGAAGTAATGTTGAGAGGGCCTTTAACTCAGCAAGGATAACCAAATACAGATTTTATGACACTCCATGTTTCCTACCTTTTAAAACTAGTTTGAATGGCTCTTATACACTTCTATGTTGGTACTAATGTTTCATTCTTACTTCAACAAATATTCTTCTTCTAACCAATGAAATTTTCCTGCGAACAGATTTAAAATTTTCTATAGTCCCCCAGTGCCACCTTTAATTTGGGGTCAAGAATTGCAATCTCTGTGTCCTGTCATTCCAACAGACTGCTTTATTTTTCTCCAAGACTATTAGAGATTCTTGAGGAAATGATGCTTTGGGTGATTGGACCTGATATGTATGAATTTAAGTCACTTTAATAAGAATCAGAAAGCTAAATTGTGAAATTGTAAGAATATACTAATAATCTTTATAACATTCTCTATGGTGTCAAAAACTCTCATTGAGAATTGCCACTCAGAAAAATTCAATAGCAGAGTTTTAATTTCCTGTTCTGTGCAACTGTAAAAGAAAGCGGGAAGAACCACAAATACATAGAGATTAAACAACATGCTACTGAAGAATAACTGGGTCAGAGAAGAAGTAAAAAGAGAGATCAAGAGACATAGAAACAAATGATAATGATAGTACAACATATCAAAACGTTTGGGACACAGCAAAATGGAAAAGGAAAGTTCATATCACTACAGCCTTATCACAAAAAAACAAGAATGAGTCAAATAAACAACCTAATGCTTCATTTCAAAAAACTAGAAAAAGAAGAACAAATGAAACCTAAAATCAGCAGAAGGAAATAAATAATAAAAATTAGAGCAGAAATAAATGAAATTGAAACAAACAAAAAAATAAAAAATAAATAAATGTAACAAAAATCTGGTTCTTTGAGGAGATCAATAAAATTGACAAACCACTGGCTAGACTCACTAATGAAAAAAGAAGGACACAAATAAAGAAAATCAGGGATGAAAAAAAAAGTTATGACACATACCGCAGAAATACAAAGGCTCATACAAGAATACTGTGAAAAAGTATATATAACACCAAATTTAATAACCTAGAAAAATAGACCAGTACTTAGAAAGATACAATCTTCCTAGACTGAATCAAGAACTGGAAAATCTAAATAGACAGATCAGTTTTTGAAACAATCATCAAAAAAATACCAAAAAGTAAAAGTCCAGAACCAGAAGGCTTCACCAGTGAATTCTACCAAACATTCAAAAAAGATTTAATACCTATTTTCCTCAAACTATTCCAAAAAATCAAAGAGGAGGCCAATATTACGCTGATACCAAAACCTGGTAAGGATAACACAAAAAAAGGAAACTACAGACTAATATCTCTCATGAACACAGATGCAAAAATCCTAAATAAGATACTAGTGAACCGAATACAGCAACATATTAAAAAGATTATATGCTACGATAAAGTGGGCTTCATCCCAGGGGCACAGGGATGGTTCAACATACACAATTTGATTAATGTGATACACCATATAAACGAATTAAAAAATAAAAATCATACTATCATATCAATAGATGCAGAAAAAGCATTTGACAAGATACAGCACCCATTTATGATAAAAACAAATAATAAAATAGATATAGAAGGAAAGTACCTTAACATAATAAAGGCTATATATGACAAACCCTCAGCCAACATTATACTGAAAAGTCAAAAACTAAAAACCTTCCCTCTAAGATCAGGAACAAGGCAACGCTGTCCACTATCACCACTATTATTCACTATAACATGGGAGGTCCTAGCGAGTGCAATCAGGCAAGAGAAAGATATAGAAGGCATGCAATAGGAAGTGAAGAAGTCAAACTGTCACTTTTTGCAGATGACATGACTCTCTATATTGAAAACCCTAAGGACTCGACAAGAACAATACTAGAAACAATAAACAAATACAGTAAAGTTTCTGGATACAAAATCAATGTTTAAAAATCCATATTATTCCTATACTCCAATAATGAATTGTCAGAAAAAGAAGTTGAAAAAGTAATTCCTTTTGCAATTGCAACAAAAGGAATAAAATACCTAGGAATAAATTTAACAAAACATATAAAAGACTTATATGATGAAAACTATAAGACCCTATTAAAAGAAATTGAAGAAGACACAGGAAATGGAAAGATATTCCATGTTCTTGGATTGGAAGAATCAACATAGTTAAAATGACCTTATTATCTAAAGCATTATAGAGGTTTAATGCAATCCCCATCAAAATCTCATCATTTTTTAAAGAAATGGAACAAAAAATCATCAGATTTCTATGGAAGCACATAAGACCTCAGATCCCCAAAGCCTGGGGGCATTACTCTGCTCAACTTCAAACTATACTACAGAGTGACAATAATCAAAATGGCATGGTATTGACAGAAAAACAGACACATAGACCAGTGAAACAGTATTGAGATTCCAGAAGTAAATCCATGTTTATATGGGCAAATAATTTTCAACAAATGATTCTAAAAAAATCAGTAAATAAAGGAAAGCCTCCTCAATAAATGGTGCTGGGAAAACTGAAAGCCACCACACACCATAATTAACTCAAAATGGATTAGAGACCTGAATATCAGACCTCATACAATAAATTGCATAGAAGAAAACATAAGAACTAAGCTCATGGATCTTGGACTTAAAGAGGATTTTATGAATTTGACCTCAAAGGCAAGGGAAGTAAAAGCAAAAATAAATGAATAGGACCACATCAAACTAAAAAGCTTTTGCACAGCAAAATAAACCATCAACAAGGTAAGGAGACGACCATTTGAATGGGACAATATATTTGCAAGCAACACTTCTGATAAAGGCCTAACATCCAAAATATTCAAAGAACTCATATAGCTCAATAACAACAAAAAAACAAACCATCCAATCAAAAAATGGGCAGACGACTGAACGGACACTTCTCCCTAGAGGATGTACAGATAGCCAACAAACATATGAAAAGATGCTCAACATTACTAGTTATTAGGGAAATGCAAATCAAAAACAAAACAGGACAAGTAATAACAAGTGTTGGAGAGGATGCAGAGAAAAAGGAACCCTCATACACTGCTGGTGGGACTGCAAATTGGTAGAGCCAATAGAAAAAACAGTATGGAGGTTCCTCAAAAAACTAAGAATTGATCTACTATATGATCCAGCAATCCCTCTACTGGGTATTTACCCTAAAGACGTGAAAAACCCATATCCAAAAAGATATTTTCACACCGATGCTCATAGCAGCATTATTCACAGTGGCCATGCCATGGAAGCAACCCAAGGGTCCTACGACAGATAATTGGATAAAGAAGCTGTGGTCCATATATACAGTGGAATATTACTCAGCTGTAAAAAGAGATGAAATACTGCCATTTGCGACAATATAGATAGAATTTGAGATTATCATGCTAAGTGAAATAAACCAGACAGAAAAAGTTGAAAACCACATGATATCACTTATATGTCAGATATAAACCTAAAAGCAACAAACAAACAGGACAAACAAACAGACACTCATGGACATAGACAACAAACTTATAGTTACCAGAGAGTAGGGTGTGATGGGGGAGGTAGATGAGGTAAAAGGGGTCAAATATGTGGTGACAGAAAGAAATCTGACTATGGGCGATGAACACACAATGGTGCGTATATATGCCTTACTGTTAAATTGTACACCTGAAACTTACTGGATTTTGTTAACCAATGTCACCATAAAAAAAGAAAGAGAGAAAGAAATCAAAGTAGAAATTTTAGAAATCAAAATATATGACAGAAAAAAAGACTCAAAATATGAGTTATCTATAGCAATTTAGATACAAATGGAAAAAAGAACTCATGAAACTGCAGATAGGGTTGGAAAAACAATTCATAATGCACTTTTTAGGAAAAAAGATAGAAATTATGAGTTTATGAGATGTGGAACATAGAATAGAAAGTTCTATCAATAGAAAAAGTAAAGGATAGAAAATACTTGAAAAGCTATAATAGAAATTATTTTTAATAGACCAAACCTCTATGTTCACCAGCCCAAAGTTTAAGAAGTTATATAAAGCAGAATAAACAAAAGAGAACTATTATGTTGTAGAGAAACTACAAAATAAACAAGGAAAAACAAAAAACAAAGAGGAATAAAGGAAGAAAAAAAAGGAGAGAAAGAGAGAGAGAGAGAGAGTGAGTTAAGGTAAAATATCCTTAAAACTTATAAACCGGTACAAGGTTCAGCTAGCTTTTTCTGAAAAGGGCCCCAGAATAAATGTTCTAAGCTTTGTGTGTCATGTAGGATTACAGTCCCACATTGCTCTTTTTTAATCCTTTCAAAATATAAAAAATAAAGAACATTCCTAGCTTGAGGCCATACAAGAATAGGTCACAGCATGGGCTGTAGTTTTCTATCTAACCTGTGCTAAAAGGACCTAGAGATTAAAGATGAACTGAATGACAACAGACTTCTCTAAGGATACAATGCAAATCAGTTGACATTGGACAAATATTTTTAAATTACTAAGAAAAACTTACAGTCCATCTAGAAGTATGACCTCAACAAAAAAAAAATTGGGGTGTAAGAACTAACTTTAAAAAATAGATAAGCAAAAGCAGAATTACTATCAACAGATCCTCAAAAATATTCTATAAAATAAATATTTTAAGAAAGAAAATCACTTTATAGAAAAGTTCAAAAGTATGGAAATTAGTTAACCTCTACAAAAAAATAATCTATATTTCAAATATAGTAATAATGTCTAAATTGTAGAATTACGAAAAGTTAAAAATAAACGGAAGTCAAACTGGCCAAAATTAATGTGTAAGGGAGAGGGTGGTGGTCAGACTTAAACTATTCTAGTTACTTGTTTTGTTCAAGAGGGTAGCCAAAATAGTGATTAAACTTAGACTTGAAAACTAAAGATATTGTATTCATGGTACATTTTTTGTACGCACTAAAAGAATAAAAACAGAGTTTATAAATCTCAAATTAGTTGAAGGAAATTATGAAACCAGAATAAAAGTATAACTAAAATTTTCAGTCAACAAAAAGGAAGAAAAAGTAAGAATGGTTGAAAAAGACAATATGACAAAATAAATAATAGAAAATAAGATGTTAGTAATCCAAATAATATAAATGGTATAAAATTGCCAGTTGAAATTCATAAATTTCCAGATGAGATTAAAAAGTGAAAATCCAACTAAATACTATTTACAAGTCATATCTAAAACATAAATAAATGTAAATTTTGAAAGTAAAAGAATGGAAAAATACATATCAACTAAAGTCTAATCAAAAGAAAGCTGTGGGGCTCCAAGCTGACCCAGGGGAACGCAGTGTCGCCTGGGCGGCGCTGCGGAAACTTCCACCCAGACAGCACCTCCCTTCCCGGGTGTCCCCTCGCCTCCTAGGCCTTTCGCGTCTGATATTGTGGGCTGAGGTGAGAGCAGGCTCGGGGAGGGTGATTACCGCTGAGGAGCCGCGTTCACAATAAAGATGATAGAGGTACTGACAACAACTGACTCTCAGAAACTGCTACACCAGCTGAATGCCCTGTTGGAACAGGAGTAGAAATGTCAGTCAAAGCTTTGCGGCTTGAGAATAATTGAATCTGCACATGATAACAGCCTCAGGATGACTGCAAGACTAAGGGACTTTGAAGTAAAAGATCTTAGTCTAACTCAGTTATTTGCCTTCGACACCAAGACATTTTCTTTAACTGTGAATTTACTGGACAGATTTCTGTCCAAATTGAAGGTATAGCCCAAATATCATGGGTGTGTTGGACTGAGCTGCTTCTACTTGGCTCTAAAATCAATAGAAGAGGAAAGGAATGTCCCACTGGCAACTGACCTGATCCTAATAAGCCAATATTGGTTCACAGTTTCAGACTTGATGAGAAGGGAAAAGATTGTGTTGGAGAAGGTGTGTCAGAAAGTCAAAGCTACTAATTTCTGCAACTTTATTATTCACTCATTCAAGAAAACTTGCCATTTAAAATGAAGAATAGCCTTAATTTTGAAAGACTAGAAGCTCAACTTAAGGCATGCCACTGCAGGATCATATTTTCTAAAGCAAAGCCTTCTGTATTGGCATTGTCTATAATTGCATTGGAGATCCAAACACAGAAATGTATAGAATTAACAGAAAGAGTAGGATGTCTTCAGAAACATTCCAAGGTAAATGACAGAGATTTGACCTTCTGGCAAGAGCTCGTATCCAAGTGTTTAACTGAATATTCATCAAACAAGTGTTCCAAACCAAATGTTCAGAAGTTGAAATGGATTGTTCCTGGACATACTGCATGGCAACTGAAGCATAGTTACTACAGAATAACCCACCTTCCAACAATTCCTGAAACGGTCCCTTAACTGGATTATTACAACAAACTCCTCTGAAGCCTTTCTCTACAATCCTGAGCTATGGATTACATGTTATCATGGATTTAAGCTGTGAAGCCTCAAAACATCACAACTAGATTAGCACTGACGTTCTCAGATTTGGGGAAACTGCCTAATTAATATTATGCTGTAGGGGAAGTATGCTTAAATATGAGTTCACCTGTGCGGTGTACAAACAAAGCCAAGAGCATAAATGTGAAATGCTAATGACAAGCCTGGGAAGGTAAACTGTGAACCTTCATTTCTAATGCTGACCCAACTTTCTATTTAGGTCAATATATTTAGGTGGTATTAAAAATGGTAACCTACTTGGTATAAACTTGAATTTTAAATTATGAGGTTTAATTTTAAATTATAAGGTTTACATCAAAACCAACATTTCACAAATACACTTTTAAGGCATAACAAGCGTCATTACTGTAGGCAGTGAAAATGGTTTCTTGGCACCCGTAATGCAAGTAATAGATAACTCAGAGATGTGGACTTTATCTGGGAAATACACTTAAAATTTTTCATAGAAAGCAAGTAATGTTTGTATCTATGATAAAAACATTTTTATACAAATTCTGCTTCAATCTAGTTCCACCAAAAATTTTGATTTTATTGTATACTCCAGAAGTTTTTACTAAGGACTGTTTTTATAAAGCTATCATTGCTTCTAATTTAGAATTTTGTTTAAAATGAGAAGACTATACTATCACTAATTGTCCTTGCTGTGCCAACAGAAAGTCTTAAGTAAATAAGCATCTTCATAATCATGAGGTTGCTGAGGTAGTGTTCAGGATTTTCTATTAAGTCAGTGAATATAAAGAGATATACAGTATTAAAAGTGTTGTAAATGGTTACTCAGTGCAATCTGTAGCCTGAGTCCATCCAGGATGGCTGTACTCAATTTTAACAGTCATGTTATGGGTAAATATGCACTGGAAACTAAACCAAAGAACCACAATGTATCTTACACTTTTGTAAACCATCTTTTGTAGATAACTTTTCAGTATTCCCAAAAGGCTGATATATTTTGATTACATTGGTGTTAATTTTGAGTTGTCAGAGGTACCCAAACCAACTACCATTATGTTTTGGTACTGAGGGATATACATTTCAATAAAGTTACTGAAATGCAAAAAAAAAAAAAAAAAAAAGAAAGAAAGAAAGAAAGAAAGAAAAGAAAGAAAAAGAAAAAAAAGCCATGGATTTATAAAAGTAAACATTTTATTTTGAAATTATTATACATACACATGCAGCTATAAAAATAGTACAGAAGAGTCCTGTGTCCCCTTCAATCTGTTTCTTCCAATGATATTTTATAGTTATAGTTCAATATCACAGCTAGTAAGTTAACATTGTTACAATCCATTGACCTTATTCAGATTTCACTGGTTTTACATGCATTCATTTTGGTGTGTATTTATTTCTATGCGATTTTACCACGTGTGTTGATTTGTATAACTGACAGCACAGTCTAGATATAGAACCGTTTCCTCACCACAAATATTTCTCACACTATCTTTTGATAGCCATACTCTAACCTCTGATAACCACAAGTCCGTTCCCTGTCTCTATAATTTTGTCATTTAAGAATGTTATATAAATGAAATGACAAATGAATTTTTAAGACAACAAGTCTATTAGGTATAAACAGCAACACTATAAAATTATGAAAATGTAAATATACTAGGAAGATATGAATATTGAAAAACTATAATAATAAAATAGAACAAAAATATAATAATAGAATAACTGATGAATAATACAAGATACATAAATAACATGGGGAATTTTGCATATTACTAACATAATGGGAGTTTTTATTTCCTCTTTTCATTATATAGAAATCAGACAAGAATAATTAATAAAGAAAATATGAGAAAATAATGTGTCATCACCTTACAAAGTTGAATTATTTCTGCTCATGATAGACTCTACTTAATTTGTGCATGTGTGCACCAGGATACGTTTGTCATAATATTCACAAAAACACTGTTCAGGATAGCAAAAAACTAGAAACTGTCCTAGTGTCCACTGATGGGAGAATTGATATTTTCACACAATGGTATAGTATACAGCTGTGAACATGAATGAACTAAATATAGCAAATCGCAACGATGTGGATAAATCTTAGAAAGATAATGTTGAATTGAAAAAGACTAATAAAGTATGACAGCATTGTCAAGAAAGCTCAAATATAAGAAAGCCCAAACCAAATATATGTATGTGTGTGTTTGTATATTTATATGTTCTAAAATTATTTTTTAGAACAAGTTAATAAAAAAAATTAAGGATAATAGCTATCTTTAGATATCAGAGAGAAGCCACAATTTCTTTTAAGGCTACTGGTCAAGATTTACTTTTTAAGTTTGGTGCTGTGATTACACTTGTTTGCTATATCATGTTTCATCATATAACACACATCGTTACATGTGTTTTTACATGTATAAAATAGCATATAATAAATTTTTTCAAACAAATAAAATGAACCTAATAATATCCCCTTTATTGTAATGGTATTTTAAAGTATTTTAAGGATATACAGAGCTAATGAAAGGAGAAATCTCTTTATCAAGTATAATATTGTTTATAAACATTAGGCAAAATTATGATGAGCAAATTTCTGCTTCTGGATGACTGGTGAGTTTCATCTTTGCTACAGTTTCATCTTGCCTCCCTGCATGATTTCTGCTGTTACTTCTATTGATGGACAATGGCTTTCTGCCCACCTCCAGAGAGAGAGCTTTCCTACTTTTGTTTCATAATTTGAAGTAGAAACTCTGCTACAAACTGCACTGCTTACTTTCTGGCTGCAGACCCCATGCTCCAAGCATATCTTTTAAAAGGAAAGCATGGTTCCCTTCCTTCTTGTCTTCCTATCAGAGATGGTGTCTTGTTCCATCTCTATATGCCTACAAGAAATTGACTTAACCCATTCTCCCAGCATTTGTTTATCAAATTTAACTGAAATCTTGTAGTGGTTTTTTTAGTAAATTTTTTTCCTATGTGGTTTTCGAAACAATGGGAAAAGGGTTCTTTGAGACAGACAATAATAAGAAAATATTATTCTTATAGTTAAAGAACCACTCGTTTTAAATAGTAAAGTGCTTTATAATTTCCCAGTTTTTTATATATATATATATTCTCATTTGATAATACTTCTCTTTTGGTTTTATAAAAACATTTTCCAGTTTATCTTTTTGCTTTCAAAACAAAATTACTATGACCAATATGGGTAAATGTGTAAGATAAAGAAAAATGTTTTAGTATATTTTTCATTGCCACAGATATACCCAGTGAATTAGACAATTGGGAAAGCTTTTTACTGTGATCATCTGACTTTCTGAAATTCCCTCTTTTTTATTTTAGTTGTGATGAGAACAGATAACATCAGTCTACCCTTGTAACAAAATTTTAAGTGTACAGTATAGATTGCTAACTGTAATCACCGTGTTGTAGAGCAGATCTGTAGAACTTATTCATCTGACATAACTGAAACTATACCCACTGAACAGCAAGTCCCCATTCCCAAAATTCTAAAAGTATTCAGATTGACTGAAACTGAGGACACTAGACAGGGGGAAACACTTTTAGGGAAAGAATTGTGAAGTAAAGATAAGACATAACTGCCATCTGATTAACTGTTGTGATATTTACACAATGCCAAAAATATATATGTTGGGCATTCAAATAGAGATATCTCAACGATTTTACGTAGGTTAATTTGCCTTCTGGTCTCTGTTTTAACTCTGCTTTTTTATTATACCATTCCTCCATTCCAGAACTAACAGCAGCTTTCACCGCTTAACGGTTATTTAGCTAGAACTTCCTTCGGTCTTTGTAGTGTAGCTCTTCAATAGCCATCCAACTTTATATGTCATTACTCAATTTGCCAGGCTCTTTAATGTGCCTCTACTCATACATATATTTTTTGTTTTGTTCCTTTTCATTCACAATCTTACATTTTTATTTTATATATGGTAAAGAAAGACCATTTTTTTAAAGTATGTAAAATAAAATGTTTACTGACTTGCAGAGTGAACTCAGATATGAAAATCATATTTGAAACTGATATTCCCCAGTGGATATCTTGCCTTTGAACAAGAATTCTGAATTTCATATTCTTTCGTTAAGTTCTCTGGCCTATCACATCTCTTTTTCTCTGTTTCTCATTGCAAAAGAAGCCATTTTAAAGCAAGCCCTGCTGTGTATGCATAATAAAAACCCTTAAGAAAAAAAACCATTTTAACAAATCATTAAATTTATTGCTTGTGAGGGCATAAAAATCCAAGATTCCAGAAAAAAAAATCTATTCTTATTTGTTTTGTTTTATTTTTTTTTATTAGGATACTTAAACAGAAAGTACATACCATTTATAAAATAAATTCTCAAATGAAATACACATCAAGGAAATTGAATGCCTCCAAAGAAAGAAACAAACAAACAAATAAAATCCTTCCCACATTGCCTAGAGATATAGATGGACCTGCAACTGATTTGTAATTTTCTCTGTCTTGACATCAGTTTTCAAGTCAGAGCTGACAAACACTGTAGTAATAAACATATCCTCCCTAGTCTTATTTTTAATTTCTAATACAATGATGTAGCCTTTGCTTTACTCAAAAGTTGTAGTATTTAGAAGAGGGTAGGGAGATTCCAAATGAGTTTTATGAGAATGAATGAATGAAGGGCGGGGCAATATATCAGTGAGAGTTGAGAGGCACAGGGCTTTAATAACTTCAGCCTAATTATTCCACTCCTTGACAAGATATCTTTTTTCTTTTTTTTTAGGATGAAAAATTTGCGTACATTGTACTTTTGGAGTAACATCAAACTTATTTAGGTTTCTTTTGCAGTTTTCAATATACTTTGCAATTTCATCTTGTGACCTGACACGATGACTCTAATTAGGTAAAAACTGTTGTAAAAATAATTACCAATAGTGCCTTTGGTTCAACACTAAATGCAATTACTGTATTACAATTATGGTAATGATCAGAAACTCTGTTTCCATAGAGAAAAGAAATTAATAGTACAGAGATTATTGGTGAGGTAATTGAGAAATTTTCTAAGAAAGCTATGTGGAACCTCTTCTTAAAAGCTATGCTCGCCTTTTATCCTCAAAGAGTAAAATTCTGTAATGGATGTAGGATTTCTTAGCCTATCTCAGTTTCCTGGGACTTCAATACTTGTCTCTTGAGCTCCATGAGAAGTTCTAACGTCATTAAATAGGTCAAGTGTGGTCATCTCAGCTTCCTCTCTGTTTACTCCACCTGTGTTTATACTGCTAGCAACTCAGCAGCAGCCTAATGAAACTACCTAATGAACTACTCAGGCAAAGCAATTTCATCTTTCAGCATTATCCTAGGCTTCCTGTAGGGAATGTGGTGTTTTCATCTACAAAGGAGTTTTTAATATATTATGTTCATTGCTGGTGTAGCAGTTGACATAGGTGACATGTGCTGGCAGGTTTTAACCCCTCTACAGAATTAAGGAGATATATGTTTGTTTAAAAACATTAACTTTACAGGTTGATACACACATTTGATGAGAAGACATTCTGTATTACAATAACATAGGATGGAGGAGAAAGATGTGTGAGGACTTTCAATCAGGATCGGAATCAGGAGGATCAAAGTAGAGGTGGCTTATGACAAAAAATAGGGTGGTCAAGGTCAAACTCACTGAGATGACATTGATTAAATACATGAAGGAGACTGTGTAACATGATGTACCATTCACATCATACTTTAGCACTTGCATTGCATTTAAAGATTTAATATTATTTAGTTAAAAATATTTATTGAGTACTTATTGAATGCAAGGCAAAACACCTTGTGGAAGACGCATTTTAATCTTTATTTTACATAGAAGGGATACAATGCATGGAGAGTTCAGGTAACTCATTCAAGATTACACAACTGGAAAGTAAAAACACAAGTATTAGAATTAAGCCTTATGCTGTCTCCCAGTTTCAGGTTTCTCAACTTGAGCACAAATATACGATATCACAAAGCCGTTATAAAGTACAGCTCTTAGAAAAGTAGCTGACAGAGTAAGAGTTCATTTTGAGTGATTATTATTTTAATCTTCTAACTTCTAAAATAATAATGCAAGCCTACTATGTGGCAAATGCTTACTTGCATAGCTTATCTCATGTAACATTAAAACTCTTCATAGATGAGAAGATTCTGATTACAGGAGGATGTTTAAGTAACCTCCTTAAGGTCACCTCCAGCTAAGAGTGACTAAGCCTGACCTTGAACCCAAACCTATCTGTCTTCAAAGGCTGGGGTTGTGACAACTATTCCAGACACAATTCTCAATTAGAGAGGTGCCAATCTAATTGGGAATGAACAGAGACTAATGTGAGTTTAGGTGAGTAGATATGGAAGAGGCCTTTGGTACCCAGAGCAAAGAGAAGAATCAGCAGCTGAGACTAAGGACCACCTTACTGCGATGCTTAGGTCACTGGTTAGATAGCTCTCCTTCCCTCTCAGCAATCCACACAAGGCTCTAGACAGAGGCAGCAATAACCTGGATATTTAATATGGAATGGTTTTATCTTGATTGCCGACAGCTGTAAGCTTTGTGGCTGGAGGCTATTTTAAGTCAAGGGAATAGATACTAGGTCTTTCCAATAACAAACACTGGGTCCTAAATCCCCATATCCTTCTGCTGGGATGGTTTCAAAATTTGGAGCTTAAAAGGATCACTTGTAATGATTTTTCCCATTGAAACAGTAATGAATTAGAATCTAAATTGGTAGTATTCCTTCTCAGAGGTTATTCTGCCAATCTCTGGCAGAATTGAGATCTGTCTCCGCAGCAGTTCTTTTAATCACCACGTAATGCGAACATACTCATTGCAAATTTTAAGATTAAAGTATTTAAGGAAAGTCTCCTTCCCTGCTCCTAATACCAGAGTCTTCGCTCTAGAAAAACTACCATATTAGATTTGTGTGCTTTCTTTCAGCTTTTACCATCTTTTATTTGTTACCTGTTGATTTCCAGGGCAGATGCATTTTTCTTTGCTTCGATATGCCATGAACTGCACAGGGGACAGGCCCCCATGAGGGATATGGGAGTAGGGGCAGGAAGGTGTCTGTAATTGTTTACTTTTGCCTGTGACAAGGTTTATTTCTGGAGTTCAGTGATAACAAAATTGTTTGTTCCTCACACCTAACCCTGTTTTCCAACAGTTTTATCACCAATGTGACATTTTGATTCCACCAACCTACTTGCTTTATCTCTCAGCTGGGTCACGATACATTACATTTGTTGAGTCGTTTCTCCATCGCTAGTCTTTAATTTTGTGTTGGTATCTTTTATCCTATAGAAATTTTACACTTTTATAAATCGAGTTTATCATGCTTTACCTTTTTTGATTCTAAGTTTTATGAGTTGTATTTACTGACATAAAATTGTTTTAAAAAAACAATATTTTCTTCAAGTTTATTAATAGTTTTATTATTTACATTTAGCTCACTAATCCACAATTTATTTTTATATATAATGTAAGATATAAACATAATTTTTTTCCTAATGAATAGCTAATTACTTCAACAGTTAATTGGACAGTGCATCGATTCCCCAATGAATTGGAATACCAAATTTCTGTAGGTACATGGTCTGGTTTTTGCACTTTCCATTCCATTTCATTGACATAATTTTCCACATTGCTGCAATCATGATAAAGTTTTAAAGTATAATTTGATATCTAATAAGGCAAATACCTCATATTCTTTGTATGTTTTAAAATATTTTAGGTTATTCTTATATGTATTCTTTTATAAATTATTTTAATATCAGTTTGACAAATTACATAAAATATCTTATTGAGATTTGTATTAGTATTGTATTGCATTTATATGATTATTCGGGGATAATTACATTTTTACAATGTAATTCTAACAGGGAACATATTGTGTCCATTTATTCAGCTTCTCTGAGTTCCTCAATAAAGTCCAATATTCCCAAAGTTTCTTCGTATACCTCTTATTGAACTTACCTACAGTTAATTTGAAATTTGCTTTGCTGCACTGTGATCTATTTTCCATATTTTTTTTTCTTTTAAACTTAGGATTGCTGATATAGAAGAAAGTGGTTGATTTTTACATTAATCTTCTATTCATCCTCCTTATGAAATTCTGTTAAAAGAGTTTTTCAGTTTTTCTAGATCATATCATATCATCTGAAATAATGATTTTTGTCCCTTTCCAATATTTCTACTTATTTTTCATTAATTCTTATTTTATTGACTATATCCTTCAGTATAAAATGTAACAGCAATAATAATAGCAGGTGTGTTGTGCTTAATTTTGACTTTAATAGAAATACTTTTAATACTATCAAGTTAAGAAATTATTTTTCTTACAATTTCTACTTTGCAATAAAAAATTGAATCAAGTATGGGTATTATATTCTAGTTAATGTTTCTTTATATCTATTGTGATGATTACATTATTGTCTCATTTTTTTATATTAAAATGTAATGTATTATATGGTTTATGGTGATGAACTGTCTTTAATTTTTAAAATAAATATTACTTGGTCTTGATACATTATTCTTTTGATACATTGTTGGATTAAAGTTGTATAAGTTTTATTTAGGATTTTTACATCTAGGTTTAGAAAATAGATAGACTCACAATATTCTTTCCTGTATGTATTTTTTCTCTGGATTTGAGATCAGGGTTATTGATGCTTAAACAATTGTTTAGGAATTTCTCTTTCTTTTACTTTCTGTTCTTTGGATCAGTTTGTATAACATAGATCTTATTTCTGTAACATCTGTTTTGTTTAACTATAAAGCTATTTACAATGCTTCCTTTTTAGGACTTGATCTTAAAATTATTTCCTTTAAAAATTTTTATTTATATACATCTTTTTGTGTTTTCTATTTCTTAGTAAGCCAAAATTGGCAATCTAATATTTTTAAAATATTCATTTGAAATTTATTGATTACATTTATTTTACACTGTTGTATCTCAATTATCTCCTTTTACCAACTTAATGTCTTCTGATTTCTCTTTATCAGATAGACCACAAGATTGTCTTTTAATGAACAGCCAGCCTTTCATTTTATTTTCTATAGATTGTTTTCTTCTTTATTTTCTGACTTTATTCTATATTAAACTCATTTATTTTGAGTTATTTTGCTGTATTCCAGTAACTTGAATGCTCAGTTCATTTGTTTTTATTCTTTTTAATTTTTCTATTAAATGTACTTAAAGCTACATTACTTTTTTCTCTGAATATCAATTCGGATAAGTCCTACATATTTTGGTATGTATTAGCCTCATTAGTCTATGTTTTTAAAAGAACTGGTTAAAGCCTTTTGTTGATATGACTTGCATGGAGCAGGGCCAAATGAGAATATGAGGTCCCTTTTTCAAAAAAGAAGGAAGGGCGCGCCACTAAAAGTACTAAAATATAAAACTTTCCCTTTCTTCTGTGATCTCTTGCTCAATTTGCCATGATATTTTTTACTTGCTAATTAATACTGTTCTAAGCAAAGAACATTTTAATTTTAAATTATTAGCATGAATTTTACTGTTTATATTGTGCAATGCCAGTTTTAAATGCAACTGTAAGAGCATTAAAACTGGTATGTGGAATCACCAAAATTACACTATTGATATTTTGCCCATACATGCATACCAGAAGAGCAAAAACATTTCAGAAAACTAATAATGTTTTTATTCTCCTTTTTGATATACACACATGTACCAACCTTCTCTACCTTCCCTTATACTGAGGAATAAAGGTCTGAAAGAAAAAAAAAAACCTGGATTTCACATCTTTCCCTTTCTTTCTGTGTCATTTTTTTTTTAACATAATGATGAGTAAGAAAGGAGATTATGAGATTTCTTGGTCATTCTTCTGTTTTTAATTTATTTTATATATTTTATTTAATTTTATTTAATGTATTGGGATGACATTTGTTAATAAAATTATATTGATTTCAAGTGTACAATTCTATAACAAATTATCTATATATTGCAAAGTCAAATCTTTTCCTATTAGTGTATATTTGATCTCTTTTACCTTTTTCTACTTCACTCCAACCCCCTTTCCCTCCGGTAACGGCTATACTGTTGTTTGTCTATGAGTTTTTGTTCATTAGTTTGTTGCTTTCGGTTTTATTTCCCACATATGAGTAAAATCATATGGTTCTTGACTTTTTCTGTTTGACTTATTTTGTCTAGCATAATATTCTCAAGATTTATCCATGTTGTTGCAAATGGCAGTAAATATATGTGTGTATATGTGTATGTATATATATATATGTGTGTGTGTGTGTGTGTATATATATATATATACTGCCATTTTATATATATATATATAAAATCACATTTTTTTTTATCTACTGAAGGACAGTAGATAAATTTTGGTTGTTTCCATGTCTTGGCCACCATGAATAATGCTTCAGTGATCATAGGGGTACATATATCATTGGTCATTTTTCTTGCTTAGATGCCATTGCTTTCCTCTGCCTTCAAGCAAGTTCTGGTTGGAAAAGAGAGCATGGCTTCTGGGAGCTGTCAGCAACCGCTCCCCACTTTCCTGCTGCCTTACTCAGTGTTAATGTAAGATGCTTATACTTTGATTCTCACTGAACTCAATCATTAGATGTCTAAGTGCTGTATGCAAGAAGAATGACAAAAGACTGAGAACTTCATGCTTATCTCCTCTGCTTACATATGTGCTCCATTGTTGTATTAGACTTCACTCAAAAAATACAGTTCAAAGAATAAATTATTGTTTTAAGACAGTAACGACAAAGCATTATACTAAATTTGAGGTTTGAATGTGGGACCCTGTGCACCTGCACAGACTGTAAGCCTATGAAATCTGCTTTGACTTTAACCAACAAGCTAGTTAAAAGATTGTTTGAAAATACTCAAAATTCGTTTTAATTAAGCTATTATTTTTTTTTATTTCTGTCATCCAGGGATTTTACCTCATATTATTCATCCATTAATAAATGTCCTCCTTATATTTCAACTTACTACTTTTTTGGGAGGTATTTGATAATTTATAGTATATTGTATTTTATTGTTCACCTATTTTTTCATTTTGTTTTGCTTCTAATTATTTCTTATATGCCTTGTATTTTTATTCTTCTCATAGTTAGTTTAAAAGTTTCAATACGTGCTCCCCATATTTTCCAACAATATAGAGATAATCATCATCTATATTTTTCTCAGCAAGACAGTATCCTTAGTGTACTATGAGTTCCTCTCAGGCCCATCTCTTTGCCTGTTATAATTATTTGGTTCTTGATTCCAGAATGCTAATATGACCATATTTATATTATCCCTTACTGATTTTTATCAACATTTTTTAAACCATCCTTTGTCTTCTTTCTTGAATTCAGGGGCCAAGTTTCTTTTCTGAGACACAGACAAGTATATCTTCAAAAGCATACCTGAATTTCCACTTGGATACATAAAACTGTCTCAGTTCAATAGGTCCACCACAAATGAACTCATGGGTTTTTCTCATAAACCTAATTATCTTCCAGTATCTACTTTCACAATATGGCAGAACCTCCCGTTTATAAGGAAAGCCAGAAACCTAAGTGTCATCACTGATACCTCCAGCTCCCTTACAATTCTCTTATTTATAGCTAGTTCATCACTAGGTCCCATTGATTTTTATATTCTAAAATTCTCTAATATTTTTTACTTCTCTTCATCACCACCATCACAACCACCACTACCACAACTACCATCACCACCACCAGCAACATTTTACTTTAATGTGTCCTCATCTCTCACCTTCTGGCTGGCACTGTCCCATCTGCCTACATGTAGTCCCCTCTCCAGATAGTCCTCCTTTATTTTGGGTGATCATTACAAAATGCAAATTTGGTCATATTCCCTACCTCCCTGGCTTAAATTATTTTGAGTGCTCCTTTTGTTCGTTGGGCAAATGCTATTTTTTTTTTATGATGCCTTATAAGAACTTGAATTGTCTGGCACTCTGCCACTTCTGTGGTTTCGCTTCGGCCATTTTCCATCAATGCTGCCTTATTTAGTTCTTACAGCTTTTCACACTTCTATGCGAATGAGACCTTGCTCATGCTCTTACCTCTCAATCCTCCTCTTCTGGTCATCTAGTATCTCCTAAAATTTTTTTTTTAATTTTTTTTTGTTTTTACTTTCATAATCCCTTGCTGAAAGAAGCCCTTCCTTTACATTTTGGAAAATGTAAATTTTTTAAATATGCTGTTATGATATCAGTAAACAACTCCTATTGCAATTATAATTCTACATTACTTTGTGTGACTTTAAAATTAATATCCATCTTCATCATTAGATAAATGAAACATCATACATCCTACCTATTTCTCCCATTGTCTGGCAAGATGTCTTCCATGCATTGGCTCTCAATAAATATTTACTAAATGTATGAATCTGTGAATGAGTGAGTTGATTCTTATTGTTGCTGCAGTATAGCCTTAATAAATTCTTTCATAAGGACCTATGAATGGTAAAATATTTGACTGTCTCCACAAATAACCCCTACATTTGAATGCTAAGATAATTGGAGCTAGTTCTCGAAGTTCAAACTATTTTTTCCTAGAACCTTCCAAGGTTTTGACTCATGGTCTTCTAGAAATCAGACATTGGGGAACTTTTCAAGCTCAATTTTTTTCTTAATCTGTTGTCTGTAGGATGCTGTATTTTCCTCTGGAGTTTTTAAGATTCTGTCTTTATCTTTGAAATTCTGGAAGTTCACTGAGAAGCATTTAAGTATGGCTTTTTTTTTTTTTTTTTTTTTTTACATTGCCTGAAACTCAGTGTCACTTTCGATCTGAAAAGTATGCTAGTATAGGCTATGAACATTTGTCTTCTATAATTTCTTTTGTTATTATTGACACTACTTTCACTCTAATCTTTCTTTTTAGGAACTACTGTTAGTTAGATATGAACGTGCTGGATTGATTCTCACCTCACACTTCATCTACGTATTATTTTGCTGCTAATTATAAGAAATTTTCATTACATTTTATTCCAGATTATTTGATTTTTAGCCGTGTTGTTCTATGTGTTTCTCTTATCATTTATTTTACATTTAAAATAAAATATTTAGTTTCCAAAAAAATTTTTTTTTAGTTATCAATTCTTTAAAGATTCAATATCTTCTTATTTCTCTCTGAGGATTCTAAATGGACTTTAAACATTCTCTTCTATCCTTTGTATTATCTCTAGCTGTTTCTGGCAAAAATCTTTTTGTTGTTTATTCAAGTCCCTGTGGTTAATGCTCTTGTTTATGTGACATGTCTATTTGTTGTTGTTGTTTGTTGTTGTTGTTGTCTGTTTATAATAGTGAATGAATGACTAGGTTGTTTAGTGTAGGTAGGTGGCATGTATTAAATCCAGCAGATTTTCAGATCTCTTTCTCTAATAGGATATTTTAGAGCCTGGGCTCTGCTTCACTGGGCAGAGGGGTAGTATACTTGACTGGATGACCTTATTTTAGAATGCATTGATATTAACTGGTATATGGACAGAGGCCATCTCAATTACATACACACAGTGCTCACCTTTCACCTGCACTCAAATCAAGATGAGCTTTTTGTTTGTCTGTCCTTTGGCTGGCTAGATTACCTTTCTTCTTCAGAGCCCCATCAGCACCCCCACCCTCACCTATGGCAAAAATCTGGAATTACCTCAAAGCCTTACTTCTTCATCCCCCAAAAGGAATTATCCTCTAAAAGGCATTTGATTATTTTTAAAGAGCAGTTGTTTTTAGTCTTGAGGTGAGTGCTTCTGCTGCCTTCTGCTTAGTGAAATGGATCAGTCCTGTCATGTAAATAAAACCCAGGTCTTCAGACAAAAAGACCCAAGATTCCTTCCATTTCTATTAGTAGTTTATTCTGCTTTGAGTTCTACTGAATTATTTGTTTGTTTGTTTGTTTTTTAGTTTTTCCTGCAAGTGTATGAAGCTAATATTTTCTCTACTCTTCTTTAGACTGATCTCATCTGCTTTTTGTCACCCAGAATTTTCTCAATATCTGTTCTATTCACGACAGTTCTCTTGTTTTCTCACACTGGCAAGGATGTAATTCATTTTTCCTCTCTCTCTGTCTTCGCTGCCCCGCCCCCCATTATGTTTTAAAAGGTTTTGTAAGAGATTGATAAATACAAAAAAAAAATGGCCTGACATCTTGATTCAATCTCCTCCCATTTCTATTCTTGTCTCTCAGGGCTGGACTGTATTACACTAGAATAGAACATGGTCTGTAGTCATGATGCCATATTCCCTGGTGATTTTCTATAAATATATAGTACTAATAAAAGTAATATTAATTTAAATCATTTTCCATATAATTGCTTTGAGTTCTCTGTAATGTACTGTGTAAAAGGTAACATATTTAATAAAATTTGTATCACCAAAAATCAAATTATAAAACAACTTGTTTCTTATTGATAAAGTAGTTAAAGGGTAGAGCAATTAGGACACATAATATCAAAGATTTTGATTATAAAGTTATATGTATATTTTGGTTATAAACAAAAATTATAAAAATTGATAGGATAAACCAATAAAAAAACAAACATTAACAATTCTCATTTCCTCTTTGATCTATAAAATCAGAATCTCCTCAGTCTTCTATATAATTTTTGGTCTGACTTTGCAGTTTTGCTGGTAAAATAGTTCACAGCTCAATAAAGGTAAATGGAACTGCCAGCCATTCAAGCAAAGGAGTTGTGAGTCTTTAACCATTGGCTAAACATGTTTTCTTTATTTTTTTCTCTAATGCCAACATACAGTCCAATTGTATTAAAATCAATTATAATGTAAATTATAATGCCACATTAATTAGTCATTTTTATATATAGTCTTGGTGTTTGAGTAATGCTAGTTCTAGTTTAGTTCCTTGTTATGGAAATTTTTGCCCAAAAAGACATGCATGTATTTGAATTTTTTATTTCAATTGTACATAATCTGTTTAAGTTTTGCAAAGTGATCAAAGAGTGATTTACCCTGATTACTTTCACTGAACTACATAAAGTCAAAGCAGACTATTCATTTCTGTGAATCCTGTGTTCTCGGCACTCATGGAGAATTATTCAATATACAGTATATTAGGAACATACTCTAATACTAATGCTTTATATATTAAACAATATTTTACCTTCAAGCTTTCAATGAGTAATCATTAACATATCTTGTAATTAAACATGATTTTTCAAATGTATTCCTAGTGCAAATTCTTCCTTTACATAGCCATTTTGACTGTACATCTTTTTATCTTGTCATGGTTTCATTAGCACCACATCACATTTTTTTTGCTTTTAATCTGTAAGGCTTTAATGTCAGAGAGGGAGTTTGATGTTACCGCTGCTATTGAAATATTAGATTTAGAATAAAGTGCATTATAAAGTGATATGAAAAGTTCAAGGCATCTCAACCCTGACAGAATATACTCATTATTTAATTAGGTTCTGAAGGCTCTTAGCAAAAATTTCTGGCCTTATATCACAACCATTCCTAATTGAGAAGTGCACATCCCTGAAAGGGTCAGTCTTAAAGGTACCTTATTGTAAAAATACAATTATATTATTTTAGAAATTACAGTACCTAACAAGTCGCAAGTCCTAAGATAATTCTCTCATGCTCTTTTTCTCCTATAATTCTATATAATTCTCCTATAATTCTTCTCTCCTATAATTCTATGTCATCTATAATTATTTTCACTCTGTAAATTTTATAATAGGATTTACATCTTAAATATATAATTTTTCTTTAAATTATATAATTTTCCTTTAAATTGTTGACCTGTGCTTATCCAATCAATGTAAAAGAGTTTTTTTTTTTAATTGGTCTAAAGTCACAAAAATATAAATTTTGAAGGATATTACAACATAAGCATTTGTTTTGAAATAGGAAAATCTTAAGTTTGATAAATCACGATTGTCTGGTTGAAGTACTTTGGTTCGAATACAAGGAACTGAGTTAGAAAGTACAGTCTATATTTTAATATGTTTACCTTTTTAAATATATTTTTTGTTAAAATAGCTACACATGATATTAAATAATTCTCTATTGTAAAAGATCTAAAGAAATTCTAACACTCGGGTACAATTAAGTACTTTAATCCCAAAGTTTTTACAGATACACATCTCATTTTAATCTTTATTATGGAGTAAAATTCATGAGTAATTATAGCTTTAATTTAGGATTTTAGGGAAGCTAGTTTAAACACTATTTTCAGGATTTTTGAGGCAGTGTATCTCAGAGCTGAACTCAGCATAAATTCTGAAGTCTGACAGATCTACTTCTGAATCCTGTCTCTGCCACTTCCAAACGTGACCCATCAAGTAACATAACCTCTCTAAGCCTCGGCTTCCTCATCTGTAACATAGGTATAATAGGCACTTAATTTTATAAAGTGTTGTGAGATGTAAATGAGATGCTATGTACAATGCACCTAGCATGGTGCCTGGGCTACAATAAGTATTCAATAAAATTCATTATTACAATACCGTTCAATAAAGTTCATTATTACAACCTTAGAGTCACTTGGTAAAATATAAACTAAGTAAAACTGTCCTGACTGCATTATTAAGTTTGTTTCTCTAGTTCATTATCTCCGTTAACTAGGCTACACAGCAAAAGCGTACACACAGTATCATGTTGCTATGGGATGGTATGAAACACTTATTTTACTACAAAATATCTTGATTTCTGTATCTAACCACACTTCCATAATAAAGAATATATAGTATGTGTATGTGTGTGTGTATCTCTGTGTTTACATTGCACTACTATCTACTTTTTGAAACAGACCTTTTTACCCAGGACATAGAAATAGATTAGTCACTGGTTCTAAGGCAAGGATGAGGGCACATGGCCCTGGGATTTCTAAAATTGTATATATTGCTATTGTAATGCTCACAAATACACACTGATCCTATTTTTTTCTGCCTAACTCATTCTAAATCTCCCCAGCTTTTCTGATCAGCAAGATAAAATGAGATAAAATGTACATAAAAGTTTAAGTTTATGTATTAAGCACCAAGTGTTAGAGTTCTCCGATGACAAATACAACCAACACATCACTCAACTTGCTTTGGGAAGAGAAGTTTTAGTTATATTTCAAGGTCACTTGCATTTTATAAACCATCTAAACAGGTTTATAAAAAGGATTTTTGTGATGAGATCAATATTTTATCTGGTCTTATCATTTGCATAAGTGGAGAATTGAAGACGAATACATGCAGTATTTTGGGTAATATTAATATCTTTCATTTGGCTTGAATAGAGGATGGGAGTAATAGAAAATGAGTTTTGGAGTTTAAACTGGGACTACGGCATGGAAAGTTTTGTTTATGGGGCTAAGAGATTCAGATAAGTTTCTGAAAGCCAATGACATTCTCTGGGAATAGACAGTATAATAAGAGTTCTGTTTCAGTGATATGTAGTTGGGATCTAAGTGTGGATAGTAGAAGGTGGAGATTAGAAATAAAAAGATCTGTAGAAGATCATTGCAATAGAGTCAGTAAGAGTTACTGAGGACCATAACTGTGAGGGTAAAGACCGAAGATAAGGGACATGACTGAGACATTATCAAAGTACACGTGATATGATTAAATGTCTGTTTGAATGATGGGGGAAGCAATAGAATTGGAATAATGAAGATAATGCTGAGATTTCAAAACTGGTTGACCAAAAAGATTGTGATACTTTTATAAAAATAGAAAACATAGAAGGAAGAACTGGTTTATAGAGAAAAGAATAGTGTAGTAATTTTTTTGGCACATGCTATTTTAAATTTAGATGTCCAGACAGAAGTAAGATAATGGGGTTTGGAACTTCAAAGAATGATCAGTTGCTAGACATGTGTGTGAACTCAGTTATGGATAAAAGATAATTCTATAATTATATATAGTGTATGTATATGGAAGGGTTAGTTGTGTGGATGTGTGTGGATGTGTGTGGGGGAGTATGTATAAAGAGAGAAAAGAGTATATTGTGAGAACAGATGTGACATTAGAGGACTATAAATCTCATTATACAAATAATGGTTGATCTGTGTAACTGGGGAAAATTTTGAGTAGATATGATACTTGTTTTCCAGAATCTTAAAGACTATTGATTGGAAGAGAAAAAGGATTACAGTCTGGAGAGACTGCAAGAAATTATATTTTAATACAGAAACTAAGATGCTATAATTTAGCATCTAGTTATTAAGTATAATGTTGTGTTCACTTATGTAAGATGCCAACTCAACATCTACCAATGGCCATTAAACTAAATACATTATTATTAGTTTCCAGTTTGGTGGCTAAAACAACAGAAATGTATTCGCTGTAGTTCCAGAGGCCTAAAGTCTAAAAACACTTTCACTAGCTGTAATAATTTTGTCAGCAGGGCCACACTGCCTCTAGAGGTTTTAGAGGAAAATCTGTTGCTTGCCTCTTCCAGCTTCTGGTGGCTACAAACATCCTTGATTACTTCACAACACTTCAATTTTTGAATCTGTGGTCACATTGCCACCTCCTCTATATGTATCAAATCTTCTTCCAATTCCATTTTGTAAGAACACCTGTGGTTGATTTAGAGTCCAACTGGAAAATCAGAATAATTTCACCATTAATCGTATCTGCAAAGACTTTGTCATATAAAGTGACATTTATAGGTTCCAGGGATTAGGACCTGATATCTTTTCAGGAACCACTACTATAAGGTTCTTCCATTTTCATATCTTTACTTAAAACAGCTCTACAAGAGAGGTACCATATTTTTACTTCCTCTTAAGTAGAATAACAAATGAGTCTTAAAGACACATTTTGGCACATAGCTAGTAGGTGTCAGACTTTAAGCACAGTTTTGCTTTTATAAAGGCTGAACATTTGTTCAGATTGCTGTACAACATGAAATTAAACTCTGCTTTGAGGATATTTGCTTCCATTTTGCACTTACTGAAGTGATTGTGCACTGAGCTGCCTACATAATAGCCACACTTTTATAAATCTCAAAGTGAAAAGAGATGGCACCCACATTAAATAGTCTGACAGCTACAAAAAGTGGCATCTCACTGATCATAGTTGGAAGTACTTGAACATATTTATTGGCAGGTAGGCACTCAACAGTTGAAGAAATCTGACAAATAAAAGTTCCCTCCACTACAGCTTTCTGCCTAATATTACTACTGCTCCTGAACCCTAGAGTACTAGTCTTTTTTCTTTTTCTTTTTTTTTTTGCCTCCTTACAATCTCCACTTTCCCTGTTGTCATCAAGCCTTTTTTCTCAGGCTTGCGACAGCTGTTAGGTATTTTAAACAGGCAATGATAGTTTACAACCAGCATGGTTTTATGTTCATATAAATTTATTATACACAGCACATCATAAGTGCACCCCCAACCTATATTTACATAGCCCACTGTTTTTAACTCTTAGAGCCATCAGACTTGTTGTAGTACAATCTCTCATTAATCTTTGCTGAGCACTGCATAGTTGTTATGATCCACAGTTTATGGATGTGGAACAAGCAAGAGCAGGCTCATGTTCACAAATTTGAAAATCAGATAAATTATCTCTCTCATATAGTATGTTCCTGTGAAAAAGAAGGTCATTGGAAGGTATGTGGGAAAAAAATCTCTGACATTATCAATAATAACTAATGGTAGATTTGGAAGTGGGAAACTGAGAAGACCAGATCTTAATTCCAGGATCCAAAATGAGCTTGGGCATCTTTATGGAGTTTTGTTTTTAGAATTTTTTGTTTGTTTGTTTTCAAATACAAAAAAAAAAAAAATGGTGAATGTGCCATAGAAATCCTAGCTTTCATAAGTGAAATGTGGAGAAATGTGGAGATCACTTTTAAATATAGACTTCTTGCAAAGTGTCTGTAACCATTTTGCAAGTGATAGGGCTTCTGAAAAGACAAATGAAGACTTAGAATCTTTTGTACTAGAAATATTTATGTGCAAACATCAGCTAATCATGCAAGTGATGTAAAATTCTTCAGCAGAACAAAAAAAAATTATTTTTTCTCATTATCTAGGGTTCTCAAAGACTTTTTATCTTGTTTTAATAACATAATAACATAAAATATTCCCAAAGGAATATTTTCACTAACTAGAGAGACTTTGAGGACTTTTTTATAGATCATTGAGAAAGGCTTATTTTCTCATTTTCATTTGTTTTGTTACACCCTGTAAGCTTAGTTATACTTGGGTTTATCTTTTTTAGTTAAAACAAAACAAAAAAGAACTTCTTCGGGGATAAAACAATTTCCAATGTGCCTAGATATTATTTTGTAGATAATATTCATTTCATTTAATTTGGTTTGACAAACAGGTATGAATTATTATGAGCCTAGTCATGGGGCTGGTGTTCTAGGAAGTATAAAGATTTAAAAAAGAAGAGGAAGAATCTCTGCTCCAGAGTGACTAATGTAGTTTGTATGTGTGTTTGTGTGTATTTTGTAGAACATAACACAGGGATGAAAGTCAAAATTAACATAGAAATAACTATTATTTAAGATAAAATAGGCCAATACTTTTAAGATATTCAGACAAACTGCTATCTGTCATTAAGAGAGAAATCACATTCAAATGTGAGAATGGAAGATTTTATTCTGAAAACACCACTTGGAGCAGGCTTTGAAGTGAATGGAGCAAGGGAGGAATAAAATCCAGAAGGAGGGAAATAGGCATGAATAAAGCAAGGCATTTACAAAAAACAAGTGTATTATGGCCACTCTGTGGGGAAGACTACAAGATGGGCTAAGGTAATCATCTGAGTCATACTGAGGACAGTCTTTGATGCCAAAATGTGGTATTTAAATTACATTCTGTATGCAGAGGACTCTTTAGAAGATTAGACCATAGGAATATCTATTTGGCAATGGTATGGAGAACAGTTTGAAGTGGGACTAAAGTGGAGTCAAGAACATAAGAGACACAGTAAGAAATAATGAGAACCTTCTTATAACTGGTAAAAATGGGACAGAAATGAAAGGATAGATCCAAAAGCCACTGCACGGGTAGAACAAGACTTGGAAAGTAACTGGAAGTAAAAGATGAACCCAGTAGGTAGCCAGAGGTGACCCTGGATATCATCTATAGAAATAGCTAATAGGAAAACACAGATTTATAGGATGGGAGGAAAGTGATAAGATTACTTGTGAAAACCTCCTCAAACACATGTTCCATTAAATGTACATTCTCTTGCATTTTTACCTGATGCTATGTTAGCTTATACATGTCATTAGCATCTTTGATCCTGTGTGAAAACAAATCAACCTCTGAACTGAGTGATATAAAGAAATATAAGACATAGTCTCTGCCTTCATGGAAATTATACCCTTTTTGAAGAAAATAGAACACCAGATATGTGACTTTGGGACAGACATTTGTATAAGGATGATGAGAACATTCTTACTACTGTATGGTCATCTAGGTCAGGGGTCCCCAACCCCTGGGCTGCAGACTGGTACCGGTTTGTGGTCTGTGGCCTGTTAGGAACTGGGCCATACAGCAGGAGGTGAGTGGCGGGCAAGCAAGCGAAGCTTCATCTGTTTTTGCAGCTGCTCCCCAGAGCTAGCCTCACCACCTCAGCTCCACCTCAGATCATCAAGCATTAGCTGCTCATAGGAGCACCAGACTCTGGTGCCAAAAAGGCTGGAGACTGCTGATCTAGGTGATTATTTAGTAACATAAAAGGTAGTCATTACTAAGTACCAAATGAATGATATAGTAGGTAGTAGATACTACAGAAATTCAGAGAAGTAAAGATCATTTCATTATTTTGGTTAAGCGATTACTATGATCAAGGCTTCATGATAGGTTAGAAAGGCACAGTTTCTGCCTTCAAGCAATTTACAATTTAGGACTGCGAGATACTGTAAAAAAATAAGTACGATAAAGAGTTAACAGATTCAGGGAGAATCAGAAGAGTGAGTTAGTGACCAATGATATAAAGATAAAAAAAGGAATACCACAACATATTTCTCTTTTCAAATTGTACTTCTTTTCTTTTCCCCTTTACTTCTCTTTATTCATAAAAGTACTTAAGTAATGATAGTAGAGATTATAGAAAATATACAGAAATTAGTTTAATTTTTCTCATGTAAAAATTATTTTTTATTCATTTAAATAGCCTTTTTACTAGAAGATAAATGAATCTCTTATGACTTTTAAATTTCAATTTACTATAAAAATTTAACTGGTCCTCATCCCTTTGCTCACTCTAATCACAATTTACTCCTGCTCCCTTCTTCATATACTAGTCAAGCTTCAGTTACAGCTGCATTACTGTGCTTGTCACTCTAAGCCTCAAATACTTGATGTGGTGGGGGGCCGGGGATGCAGGGAAGGAGGGTATGAGAGAGTCCTTCCTCTTGTAACTAACACTATGCTTGGTACATAGTAAGTGTGCTCAACAAGTATTTAATCAAAATGGAGTTTTTTCCCTTTTGACTCAAGCACTTAATACTCAGGGGCATGTGGTGATAATATTTTAGATAGACTAGTTCATTCTCTTCAAGTATCACATAACCATTCACACACTATTGAGTTTAGTATTATTAAAGGGTAATTTCTCTCCTAGGAATTATCCTGTTGCAGACACATTTTACATATTCAGTCTTTTTATCATCAGTAAGCAGGTAAAGAGATTAAAATAAAAGTTTTTTTCAACCGTGCAGTCGTACACATAGATTTCATTTTGAATGGCCTGTGTATTCCAAGAAAAAATATTGAAGTATTCTTATTGAAGGCACCTACACCCAGAACTACTCAGAAGTTATATACCTCTCTTAAAAACAAAAATATTAACGTTTAATTTCTGTACCACACTATCCACCCAAATAACTTAGAGAAACTATAATTCTTTTCTTTTTATAACAATTTAATAAAACCTAATGAATTAACTGAAAACTCTGTTTTGCTCAATTTACAAGTTTTGGTTTATTGTGATACCTTTGATTTATTTTGTTTAATATAGTATTTTTACTATTACTTTTAATTCACACATTTTAATAACTTAAAAGAGAGCTTTTATGGTTTTTTTTGCTCAAATAATTTCCTTTTAGGACATGAAAATTTAATAATTAATAATCAATCTATTGTAGAGAACTTCACAGCAAAATTGCTTCGACACATATTATTTCCTTTCTAATTATAGCCCTGCAACAGTATTACTATTCTTATTTTATTTTTAACAAATAAAAAACTGAGGACAAAATAAGGTAAAAGACATGCTTAAATGCTTATGTTTATAGGTACCATCTGTAGAGCCAGAATTAAAATGGAAGTATTTGTATTCCTCAGTCAGTCCTCTTAATATTCAGATAAACACATATGCCATACGACGGCAAAATAGCACTAGATGTTTATGCTGAATAATAATAAACATTTTTTGACATTTACACATGCTAGACACATCCTAAGTACTTTACATGCGTTGGTTCATTTAATCTTTGCCATGACTCTATGTTGTTTAAACTTGAGAAAACAGAAGCCCAAAGAAAGTAAGTAATTTGCCCAAGAAAACGCACCTAGTAAGTTATTGAACTAGCATGTGTGCCCACCCAATCTTTACTGTGTTTCCTTAAGCATCATTCTCATTGCTGCCATTGCAGTGACAAGAATAGATTCAATGAAACAAATGTGAGTCGATAAAGTCTTCTATAACTACACTTCCTATCGGTAAACTTAAACTTATCCTTGAACCTGTAATTCTGTGAAGTACTTTAGTGAAAATTGAATTTGTTTCACTAAAACGAATTCTAAGAGGTAATTTCTATTAATGGTAACTCTTTAGTGTTTTGTATTTAATATCTGATGAAAATTTTACTATTTGAAAAATACCTTCCTATTTGTTATATAATTTAGAACTATTGCACCTTAGTTCCAATTTGACTACACTGTTATCAGTAATGATTTAAAGTATGCTTAATCAAATAACAATGATAATACATAATATGTTATGCATTATCAAAAATTCTGACATAAAAGCAGATTATTTGTTACATCTAATGATTTATACAGAGAACTGTCGTATTCTATGCATTCAAAGTGTGGAGAAAATAAAGTTAAGCATTTTTTCTTAAGTCATAATATAAACATTTGAACCTATTCGGTGTTCTGATTGGGAGTCCACCTTGCCTAAAGATAGCTTATGAACTAGGAGGAGTAAAAAATAAAAGTGTATATTTGCTCATTCTTGTTAATGTCTGTACCTATTCCACATTCTTTTAAAAAAATTAAAGAACCTCTTAATATCATAGTAAACTCAGTTTCCCACTTTCTTTTTCTTTTATGTAGAGTTTAAAGTCTATAGTGAGACACATTTGAAAGTGCCCCAGTCATTTCAAATACTTAATGTTATACCATAAAATAGCCTATGAGCTTCACCAGAGCATCTGCCGTGTACCTCCCTTACATTCTAGACAGTCTGGCACATGATTGTGCTCAATACAATTCTGTTAGCTGAACTGGTGAATGCCTTTTTCAAAGATATCTTTCTTGATCTTCCATCTTACACTATTAGAGCAATTTCTTTCCATTAAGCATTGTATTATGGAGTTTCTGCATGTGTGTGTGTGTGTGTGTGTGTGTGTGTGTGTGTGTGTATAAATTGTAATGACATTAGGCATAATAACTGTATACGATTTACTTAGCTAATGTGTGGACTTTATATAACTCTGTATCCTCTTTAGTGTATGTCATTAAGCGTTTTCTCCCCAATGGATACAAACAGAATGAAGCATTTACTCTGGTGTTATCTATTACTGTCGACCCTTGAACAACACAGATTTGAACTGTGCGAGTCCACTAACATACAATTTTTTTTAATAAATACGAATAAGTGCTGTAAATGTATTTTCTTTTCCTTATGATATTTTAAATAACATTTTTTCTCTAGCTTGCTTTGTTGTAAGAATACAGTATATAATACATATAACATACAAGAAATGTGTTAATTTGTTAATCAAATGTTTATGTTATTGGTATGGCTTATGGTCAACAGTAGGCTATTAGTGGTTAAATATTGGGGGAGTCAAAAGTTATATGTGGATTTCAACTGCTTGGGGATGGGTATCAGCACCGCTAATCTTTGTGTTGTTCAGGGGTCAACTGTATCCTTTTTCTATACTGTCTTCTGCCTCAATATCTCAATCTAATACTCTATCCCCATGCTTAATAATAGGAAATTACTTCTCATCATTACTTCTTCATATCCTTAAATATAAATTGGTTTCCCCAGGTATATATAGTTTAATCCTTTAGTCATTATTGGGAATGAAAATTATAGATTCCTCTTTAGGGATTTTTGGTTAAGGTAATACAGAAGATTGACAGAAAGGATAAAAATCATTTATTTATCTCCTATGCCATACTAAGCTGGTGGGCATCATGCTAGCTTGGATCACATTCAGCCATAATGATAATTAGATAAACAAATGCTGCACCTCCTCCACCATCTTTACCTCTACGTAAACATATACATACAAACCCTTCACAAATTTAAAATCTCTAAAGGTGAGCCTGAACACCTGTACATTTTTTTTAAAATCACAATGATATACTCTCATTTTTGAGAATTATTTTATTAGACACTTTTCTGTTATATTTCATTTACTCTCAAAATAACCCTGTGAGGAAAATACTACCCCATTTTACAGATAAGGAAACTGAAGGAGCTAAGAATCTCTCTTAAGGCCACAGGACTATTTTCCTGGGAGCTAGAATTTCCAGATCAGGACTCCAAACCCATTCCTTTTTCAATATTTTGCCACTAAAATTTAGTACCAATAAAAACTGATCCTACAGGCAATCTAGTCAATAGAAAAGATGGTTGGGAACCAATATGGGTCTATCAGTCAGGGTCTCAGAAGAAAGAGGAAGCACATTAATTTGGGTCATTTGAGAAAAGTTGAATATCGACAGTTTATAGTAGTGTAAGCAATACACTCTTACCAGTTGCAGTGGACATGGTTAATACTTGTAGACCTGAAGATGTGAACCTCAGTTTAATGGACTCTGGGAAAAAGGATGGCAGTGGGAGGAAGAGAGGGGGAAAAAAGGCAAAAAGGAGGTAAAGAGAGCTGTCATACAGGGTTGTGCTTCTTGATCCAGGGATGCAACCAGATCCCAGAAATCCTGGAGTGGGGTTAGGTGAGTCATGGTCTTGCCAGTCTTTGTCATTGGCTGAATCCAACTGAAAGTCAGAAGCAAGGGACCATAAGGACGTAGTTTACATTATCAGCCACTAAGGACAAGAAGGGTTCAGAATGGATCAGAGTAAGTCAACAAGAAGTCTTAGAACTGTATTTTCTCTTTTCCACCCCTCAGGTTCACCCTCCATTCTTTCTTGCTGTAAATGACAATGATGGGGACAAAAGAAACAGCTATTTGCTTTTGTATTCTTTAGTTCATAATTGCAAATATTTCTGAAATGTACTAGTGTACTTTCTTACTAAGATCCAAAAGCATCAACATTTGTTCTAGGTTTACTATATTACAGACAAAAAAGTATGAAGTACTGGTTAACCCTTTTTCCATTTGCCCCAAGAATACTCACTGGCAGTGTTTATGGCTACAGCGTTTACCCTGAGATAACTTGCAGATTATAGTCCTAACCTTACCCTCAAAGTTTGCCATGAAATATTTCACTTGTATTATTGTTTTTACATTGTTCTAGTATATCGATAGCCTTTGGAAACAAATTACATCATTCTATTTATAGCATTCTGTTTTTTAGTAGTTCAATTGCTGAAAATGTCAAATCCTAGAAAATAGCATTCCTACGGATGATGTTAAATGAATGCTGGCAACTAGGTGCACTTTTTTTTTTTTCCTTAACAGGAAAAAGTTAAGCCTTCCCTCAGCTAGGGACATATTCCTTAAATTTGGAGTTTTTTTGTTTGTTTTTAGTTCAGTTAATCAAGGTATTGTTTACTTACAGAAATACTCACCCCTTTTAGGTATTCAATTCTGTGAGTTTTCAAAAATGTTAACAGTTCTGTAACTAACACTACAGTTAAGATACAGAATATTGCCATCATTGTAAAAAGTTCTAAAGCTTTTTAAAATCTTTAATCCCACTCAACCGAATATTTGGTATCAATTTTTGTTTATTCTGATTTTAAATAAAAAAAAAATTGATGTTATCACCCCACAGTGAATTACACAGTGTGCTATTATGAAAAATATTTTTCTCAGTTTGTTTTCCCACTCTTCTGAGTAATATAAACTATTCATATTGGTTATGAACTTATTTCACTATATTAGGCTGTGGAAAGGTTTATCATTTTGGCTGCACATTGAAATCGCCTGGGTCTATTAAATGATCTGATGGCCAGGAAGCATCTCATTAAAGCAAGATATGTGGGGTTGAGACCAAGGTGTCAATAATCTGAGTTTTCCAGGTAATTTCTTATGTGACGAAGGTTGAGACCCTATAAATTAGAGCAAATTTTATCAACTCTGGCTGCCCAATAGAATCTCCTGGGCAATTGCTTAGAAATACTAATACCATTCCCCCCATTCTGATTTATATAACTTGTTCATAAAAGTGGACAATGAGAACAAATGAGATTTGGGTAACTTAATATATCTGAATGGTTGGGCTCCAGTTAATCAAGGTTTTATTATAGTTCTGGGTATGTGGTGATATTCAATAAATGTTAAATGGGTGTCCTAATCCCACAGCAGAGTCAAGGAGAATAATATATGCCCTCTCTTGGAAATAAACTGTTTGTGTATTTGAAATAATTATCTTGGTAAAGTATCACTTTCTGAAAATTGTCCTCCTAGATAATTTAACTCAAATGGTACCTTGTATTTTAAGAGAACATTATACTTCAACTATACTTTTTCACCATAATATTAGGCACATATATATCTTATAGCACTTTCATAATTCTCTCCAAGGAAATAGACAGGAAACAAGATTAAAAGATTGAGAATAAGATTTAAACCAGCCTCCCACTTGGAAGCATAAATGATGCTATTGCACCTCTGGGTCTGGAGAATACTGCTACTTTGTAAAATAGAGCACTAGTACTGTCTGCTTTTATAATGACAAAATACATACAAAAATAACACCTAATATCAATAACTAGAACAGAAATGAACTAAGTATCTAATGAAACAGTTATGGGATTAGCAAAATATTTACATATGATATCTTTTATAGATTTCAGGAACGAGAAACTAAAACAAAAATCTTTTTAGCATAAAGTTATTGATGATCTATTATAGCAATAATACTCATTAAGCAAAATTTTAAGTTATAAATAATCAGCATGCTGCATATTTTAATGTACACTAATGGCAGTAGATGTGGTATTTAATTCCTCAATATAAACTAGTGCAACAAACAATATTTTTTTAAAGATAAATGTTCTTATTTTAAAACCAAAAATATAAAGTTTATTTGATTTGATGTTTCCACTTCTTATTTAATTGTTCTACTCCTTTTCTCCCTTTTAGGACCACCTCATAAAATGGCATCACCTAAACAAGAGCATGAAGATAGGAAACATGACAAAGTCACAGATAAAGGAAGTGAAAGTGGGACTTCCTGTAATGAGCTCTCTACTTCCAGTTGTGACAGTCACTCAGAGGCAAGCACTCCCCAAGACAACCCACCCAATGCCCAACAGGCAACAGCTCACCAACCTAATACATTAACATTGGATCGTCCCTCCAAAAAAGCACCTGTGCAATGGATGCCCCCACCAGACAAACGTAGAAACAGTGAACTCTTTCAGACACTCATCAGCAAGTCTCGGGAAACAAATCTTTCCAAAAAGAAAGTCTGTGAGAAGCTCAGTGTGGAAGAAGAAATGAAAAAGTGTATTCAGGATTTTAAAAAAATTCACATACCAGATTATTTTCCAGAGCGCAAACGCCAGTGGCAATCTGAACTGTTGCAGAAGTACGGGTTATAGTAATTATCACATTCCTGCAGTATTTCAATGACATTCAATGTTTACTACAGTGTCACCACCTGACTGTGCCCTAACAATGGTCAGTGTGATGCTTGCTGCTCTTCCTTTGTGTGAACAGTGGATGCGGGACAGTATTTTCTTTCATTCTTTTTGTTGCTTTTCTTTTTAGAAATATGTATTAAAAAAAAGAAAACCAGTTCATGTTGAATCAAAATGCTGTATCTGATTCAAACCATTTTGCAAGAATGAAAGTATAATGTGCATGAGCAAGAAGCTTAGAATCTTGATTTTTTTGAACTGTGGTCAACTGGGTATGTTTGTCACTTTGTAATTCACCAAAAAGAAATCATATTACTTCAATTAAAATGACAATACGAAAGAAGCAACATCAAGTATAATGTTAGATAATGGTTTTGGGACTGAAATACAAAACTGTTTAAATGTTAATGCAATAAAACAAGTATTATTTTTGCATGAGCACAATGTTATAAATCACAAGACATAGGGAAGATCTGTTTGTTTCTTGGAAAGAAAAAATATTACAAAAATAATGCTAAAAAAATGTTTTAGGCAAAGCCTATAAATGTATGCTGTCTAAGAGACTGAATCTGTGATTTTTTGGTGTATGTGTACGGTGTCCTGTATGTTAAGATGGTGTAAATATGCCTTATACTGTTGTGTTATGGCACTGACATTCATCTATTAATGCTAGTCATGATTATTTCTGTGAAATGATTCCTCACATCAGGCTGTGAAAATTGGTATGATGATGCTCTGAAAGATTCTATTATTATGTTAATCAAAATAATTGAGGGAAATAGTAAAGAGCTTTATGTGTTTATTAAAAAAGGAAAATATATTAGAATTCCTTGATTTCTATTGACTTTTCTTTAAAAATATTCTACTTTTACATTGTTTTCAATCTTCTTTTAAAATCCCAAGCTGGAGAATGAGATGTTCAGCCTTAATGATGACAAGTTAGAGTTTTAATATAATTTAAAATGGAAATTGAGTCATATCCAGATAGCCTTGGTATTGATTAATAAACCCTTATTCCATAAGATAAAAGACGTCATCTGAAATGATATTTCGCTTTACCATTTCTACAGAAAGAAATGCATAATATCATGAAATTTCTTTAAAGAAAAGGCTAAGAGAAGGTTAAAATATCTTCGAGAATTATAGAGCTCAATCTCCTCTATGATTAGTTGAAATAGAAGTTGAGTAGCTCTTGTGGATAATATGTGGAGGTAAGCAGTAACTCAAAATTTAAAATCTACATTCATTTTCTTATGTATTTTTAGATTTGTCACTCTACTAGTAAATAAAATACCATCAACAGTGGACTATTAAAGAAACAGATAAATGATTTATCTTTAATGACTGATCGAGCTTTAGAGAAAGAGCTACTCTTAAAATCTTCATTTCATTTTGGGAAGATTGGAAGTCTCACCATGGCTTGATGTAGTTGCAATACACTTAAATGGTTAGAGGTTGGTTGGTAGGTTGCCACAGTTCAAATACCACTCCTAACACTTACCACCTGTGTGATCTTAGGGGATAATAATCATCATCATCATTGAGAAGATTTAAATGAGGTCATTGAAATGAAGAATCATCACTACTCCTGGAGATGGAGGAAGGTGGTGGTCTTATCAGGATCCAGGAAGCAGGGCTATCAGATGGGGAACTGGGAATAGAGAGGAATAACTTCTCCAGGAATAACTTCTGTAGCCACTAAAGAGTCACAATCCCTTCCAAAGATGCCTCCTAAAGCAAAGACAGAGGGAGGAAATTATCATAGCTTCTCACATTTCAATTTCCTACCAATGGTTTCCATTGTCTCAATATCGGTGGAAGCTTGTTGGCAAATGAGCCTAGGAAATGTAATTTACAGATATGATCTCCTTGTGATAACAAAGCCCAGCAGCAAAGGATGGTGAATAGATTTGAAAAATATCTCACACCCTGCTCTGTTTTTCCCCAACACAAAATTTCAAATAGAGTCACAATGGTAAGAATTTGGTATATGGCGACTATTTCAGATCTTCATATCTCTACACCACAAGATAAATTATGCTAGTAGGAATGTCTATCCTACAGTCCTTAGCAAATTAAAACCCATTTTAATAATAGTCTATTGAGCACTTATCATTCATGAAGCTCTTGGCTCAAAGATTAACAACAAAAAAAAAAATTAAGAAATACAAATTACTAGTTATTGCCCTTGAGAAGAAGCTTATGGTCTGGTTTGCTCAAACTATTATGCTTTTGGCCCCAATTGGGGTTAGGAGGGGATCAAAGGAGGCAGCTAGAATGTGTACTCTTCTCTTAAGAAAAGAAAACTCCAAAATTTAGAAATGAGTTGGGCAAAAACTAGGGTATAAAACTCCTTTACTAAAGCATCAGGAGATAAAATCAGGAGGGCCAACGAAAGTCAAGAAAGCTGGAAGCAGGCACTGAAGTTGAGTATTTATGGAGAATAAATGTTTTGGAGGTCACATGGTGTACCTTCTGTCTGATACACAGTTGACACACAACCTGATGTGTTATGATGTGTTATGATAAGTGACATGATGTGTTATTGTTGTTCGAGTGGAAACATTGAGTAAAAATTAAGAGGAGAAAAGGAAATAAATGTTAATTGTGAGAGTTTCAATTTTGGAAAAGTAGAATAGACTAACTCTACCTTGTTCTTCCCATTAAATATAACTAAAAACTCTAGACATTATATATAAATACACTTAAGAGGCTCTGAAAGTCTGAGAGAAGGAAGACCAGCTAAGGACATCAGGACTCAAAGTAATATATGGTGATGAGTTTCTGAGGTTTTCTTTTTGCCTCATCTATCCCAGTTTTGGAGCTGAAAAAGACTGGTAATGCATAAACACTAGCAGGTGCAGACAAAACAAACCCCAACAAAATTCTGCTCTCTCTGGCCCTTAACAACCAAGCAACCTAGCAAGACAGAAAACATTTAAATAATAATTGCTCTGCTGTGTCAAGTTACAGGTAGGTGGACACCATTGTATTACATAATTATCTTAAGGCTTCTCACTTTTTTTAAAGACTAGTTTTTAAAGAAATTTTAAGTTCACTGCAAAATTAAGAAGGTACAGTGATTTTCTACATACTCCCTAACCCCACACTTACATAGCTATCTGCATTATCAAAATTTCTCACCAGAGTGGTATATTTGTTACAATTGATAAACCTATATTGAGGCATCATTATCACCCAAAATCCATAACTTATATTATTGTTCACTCTTGATGTACATTCTGTGGATCTGGATAAACGTATAGTGATATATGTCCATACTATGGTATTATACAAAGTATATTCACTGCCCTAAAAATATTTTATGCTTATTTATCCCTCACCCTTATCCCAACCACCATTAAAGAGATCTTTTTACTATCTCTATAGCTTTACCTTTTCCAGAATGTTGTATAGTCAGAATTATACAGTACATAGCTTTTTCAAATTGGATTCTTTCACTTAGTAGTATGCAGGTCTTGTTGTGGCTAGATAACTCATTTATTTTTAGTGTTGAATTATATTTTATTGTCTAGATGTACCACAATTTATTCATTCACTTACTGAAAAACAACTTAGTTCCTCTTGTTTATGGCAATTATGAATAAAGCTACTATGCTATAAACATCTATGTACAGGTTTTTGTATGGACATAAGTTTTCAACTCCTTTGGGTAAATATCAAGGAGCAGGATTGCTGGATCATATGGTAAGAGTATGATTAGTTTTAATGAGGTGTGAACAATGACTATGATAAAGTGCAGGCAGGGGGCAGACTATAATAGAGCACAAATATTGTTACATAGATTAGAGGAAAGAGACAACTTTACAGTAGAAGTCAAATTTGAGCAGAAACTTGAAACAATGGAGATGTACATATAAAGATGTTGAAAAGGGAACTCTACAGGGAAAAAGACAAGTCTATATATTTATATATGTAACAGGACAGTAGTAACTAAAGAATTCTCAGAAAAAAATTTCACACAAAAAATTATCAAATATATTTTGGAATACAAGTTTTTAATGAATACATTACTCTTATGCTAATGAACATATTAATGCAGAATATTTTATTAATATTCTTCATATTCAAGGTTATATTTTCTTGAGTAAATTTTATTATATCCACCCAGTCTCTTTTTCTCCTCGGTCCTCAGTCTTAGTGCTTTGCAGCAGCAGGGCACTAAGGTAGAATCAAATTAGTTTTTTAGAGGCATATAGTAAAAAGACTGTCACTACTGTAGCTACAAGTTCACACTTGTGTTGTTTTCCACTTGATAATAATCAAGACTATACTGGTTTGTCTTCAATTTTTTTCTTTCAAGTCCATGCTTCACGCTGCTGGAAATATAATCTTCAAACACAATTTTTTAATATTCTCTTGCTTAAAACCTTTCATTTCACTGCCTAGTAGGAAAAAAAAAACTTACAAATGACTTTGTTTAATTAATAAAGTTCTCCGTTTTCTGCCTTTTCTTTCTCCAGTTTTATCACCATTCACCCACATATACACAAGCACGCACACACACACAAATACACACACATATCCTTTTTTCCAGCTATTTCTAACTACTTCTAACTCCCAAGTAGAATTTGCCACTTCTTTCTTTGTGTCCACTTCCATAATATTTATTATGACAGGAACAAAATTCATTAACTTTTGTGAATGTTACTCCCTTTGCCTCTCCCAAACTAAAGGTGAAGTTTCACCAGCTCGGTCTTCACCTATTTGGTGATACAGAATAAAAAGAGATTGAGAATTAAAGAAGCACAGTACATATCCCATTCCCACCACATTTTTTCTTTTTCCTCTTAGCTTTGTTGTCATGGCAAAATGAGTTATTAGAATAGCATAACAGCAATTTGCAAACCTAATGAAATAACGGATGTAAGCAATAGTCATCTCCAGCCGTTAAAATTATTACATGAAAGGATAATGAAGAACTTCATAATAGGTGGATCAGGCTGATAGTATTTGATCCCACTGCCAAATCTTAACATCATATATAAGGAGACATCAGGCATTAGTGCCTCTTAATGCGAAGCAAGAAGTGCTAGGAAGCTTGCAGCACTAGCTATGATGTGTTCTTAACCAAAAACATTAGAGTTGAATCTGATAGGTGACTATATCTAACTGCCAGTTTGCTGGGAAAAAAGAAAACTTGAAATAACAAAATGCAGTCAATTTCTGAAAGGGAAAAGATTCTACATAACAAATTACCTGATGTATTCAACAACAAAATGGCAAGGGAAAAACAAAAAAGAAGGAAGAAGGACCCATTGTCAAAAGATATATACTGTATACTGATTCTAATCAAACTAACTGTAAAAAATAATCATTATCATCATCATCAAGGAGTTTTAAAATATATGTTTAATGCTAATAAAAAATTATTATTTTAACAGTGATATAGTGGATATGTTGAAAAGAATGTCCATATCTTTTAGAAATACTCTCTGAAGTATTAATAAGTAAAAACAATGAGATGTCTAAGTTTATCTTTAAAATAACACATGGAGCATCTTGAACTAATGGAGCAATAGTTTTGTCTATATTGATAATTGTTGAAGCAAATGACATACTCATGGTTTCTTTTCACTTCTGCATTTATTGAAATGCAAGTTTTAAAATTAATTGTAAAAAATTAAACTTTTTAAAAGGAATTTTAAAAAGTGAGAGACTGTTGACTCAACCAATGGATAGGAATTGCAGGCAAAATTGAAAGCACTTCTGAGGTTAGTGAAAAGGAATTTATAGTGATATCAATTTATCTTTTTGTGTAACCCTCTGAAGCAGAAACAGACTCCTGGGATAGGAGGTTGGGATAGGAACACAGAGAATTTGTACAAAAACAATTATCCTTGTGTTTGTTTTATACCTATAATAGATAAGTAATGAAATATAGGAGGCAAGGGAGATAGGAATGTTGGTGAGGGTATTAGTGAAATGATGGACCTTACAAACTCAACTGGATTTTAAAAAATTAAGCAAATAAAGAGAAAGATATAGATTTGGGGGTGGGTAAGGAAGTGAGTTCTAGTTTGGAAATATCATGAAATCAAAGCATGATCTCAAAGAGAGTGGTCGTATATGCAATCTGGAAGGAACGGAAAGTGTGGTACAGAAAGGAATTCTTTTAATTGATGATTTTAATAGTTTAGGTTTTAAAGGAAATCTGGAATGGTCAAAATCATTTGAATCTATTTACTCCAATGTTCTTGGCTAAGAATTTGACTTCCATAATTCTGTCCTTATTACATTATTGATTAATCTCTTCCTAACAGCTAACCCTATATCCTCTCAAGCAAATAATTCAAACTAGGCAAATTTACTCTTCATAAAACATTGCTTTCATAATTCTATTCCCTCAGTCAAAATCCTCTGTGGCTTCTTGTCTACCTCCAGATCATATCCAAAATTCCTGGTCTGTCATACCCAGTACTTCTCTCAACTGGCTATATTTTGTTCATTTCACCTCTCTAGTCGCTAAGTCCCACCAGCCTCAAGTTCAGTTAGACGTATCCTCTTCTCATTTCTTTTTTTCTGTTTTTTTTTTTTATTCTCCAAATTCAGAATTCTCTTTCCTCCTAAAGTTTTTCATACCAAGTCAATAATCCCATCAAAGCCCAAATAAACACATCATAGCAAAGGCTATCTGGGTTCAAATCCTATCTCCACCACATAGTAGCTATATTAACATAGTGATAATAATAGTGTTTATTATAAGGATTGTTGCGAAGATTTAATATACATAAGGCACTTTAACCAATGGTCAGCATTCCTCAAAAATTTCTTAAGAAAAGATGTCCTTGCTCACAATAATATTTTCTTATTTGAATTCCTTTAATGAATATATCTAATTATTATACCTCAAAATATTTCCACAAGTTGCCTTAGATTCATTCTGTAATTAAAGAAAAGAATAAACTTTGCTATTCTTGTATTCATTATATTTAAGCAGTAGTTTGAATCATTAGCTACTTAATAAATGTTTATGATTAATTAAATACCAAATATCTAAATTGAATAAAAGGAATAAACAAATATATATATTAACGAATCAGTGAATGAATGAAGAGAGATTAAACAAAGCATGAATTTGTAAATTGACATTTCAGGAGAAGTGTATAATTTCAAATTCCCAACTAGCTCTACCATAGAATGCTAATTTTTCACTAGGGCATCAACCTTAAAACTTTCAAATTATAATCTCCCATTAACTATTCATCACCTTTTTCATTCAAAAAACCAAAGCATATCTATTTTTCATCATTACAACTTCTCCTTGTTTGTTAATAGTTAATTTGTTACACAAACTTTCAAGAAAATGTATGATTTTACAAAGTTTTCAAAGCATAGCTAAATTTTATAGAGCTCTTCTATGTAGCTAGGACATTTTTAAAAGCAAATTATGATGCAAATCTATGTTGACATTTTAGATGTTTAGCCATGTAAATATTTGCTCTAAGATTCAAATCTATCTATATCAGTTAGTAAAGCTGAATTATCTGAATGCAAATATACTTTGAGATTCTGCCAAAGAGTTTTTTGGAGTTGCTATTGTTCCAAAGGTAATATCTCCCCTAAACTTTTGCTTAATATTACAATATCTCAATATCTGATTATTTTGAATGTATATAAAGATTGATACCAAAGTGAATTTTTTCTCTTTTTTTCTTCAGTGAACAAATGTTATCACTTTTTTTTTTAATGAAGATGTAATTCAGTACCATTAAATTTACCATTTTCCCATATAGAATTCAGTGATCATTAGTATATGCACAAAGTGACAATGGCTCATATGGTAACTTTATATTTAACTTTTTGAGGAACTACAACATTCTTTTTCGAAATGGTTGCAATATTTTATATTCCTACAAGCAATCTCTGAGGGATCCAATTGCCATATCCTCAACAATACTTATCTTTTTATTATAGTCCCCTAGTAGATGTGAAGTGGTATTTCATTGTGGTTTTGATTTGCATTTCTCTAATGATTAATGATGTTCAATACTTTTTAATAAGCTTTTTGGCCATTTCTGTATCTTCTTTGGAAAAATGCTATTTCAATCTTTCGCTCATTTTTAAATTGGATTGTTTGGGGGTTTTTTTATTGTTAAGTTGTAAGAATTTTTAATATATTCTGGGTATTAGAGACTTATCTAATTTAAAAAATTACAAGAACTTTATTTAAATGTCTAAACCAATAAGTTTTATAGTCATTGCCAAGAAGCTTTGTGTGCATGTTATGTCAACCCTTCAACACTTACCCCATTTTGGCTTTTACTTACTACTAGGATGGATCCTGAAGGTCAAGACATTCTGAGGTCTCTCCTAGGCACATTCACAGCCCTGGGACTGCACACAGCCCTACACATACATGTGGCCTTATAGTTTCCCAGATATTTGTTGTAGTTTTTCCAAGTCCCCTATGAACACCTCATTCCTCAGCATTTCTTTTGCTTTGATTAATTTGTTCTTTGTGCCAACTGTTATTATTGCTTCAGATAGCTGTGATGATCAACAATTGCCTCTGATTATTTCCTACAATGCCCTCAGAAAAAGAATGTTCACACTCTGAGAGATCTGAGTCAGGTCAAATAAAAACAAGTCTTGCCAGTAGGGTTTTCTAGAAAACTAAGGAATTACACTTTGGAGGAACTCAAGCTACATTTCATTCCTTCCGGAAGATACTAAACTGATGGTTTTCACTTTGTGTGATTTTGATTTTCAGAACTTTCACAGAACTAAGAGAGAGGGGCTTGGGACTAGAGCATGTGAAAATGCTACAAGCTCACTTTCTAACAGAAATTCACTAAAAAATTGAATAAAGACTCTCCAAACCGATTCAAGTCTTTGGTTAATTTCTGAATTTGTAAAAATTGATTTTTATCATTTTTTGCCAGTGTTCTCATTGCTTTGATGTAGGAGAGGATTTTGGAGGTTCTTATACATTCCTGTTCTATTTTTTTTGAAATCGATATAGTCTTAATGCTTGTTCTTTTTTAAGAAAAATTTTTAACAGATTGGAAATCATATTTTCAATGCACAGAAAATCTGTGCTCAACCTGTGAGATTATGTAGAAGCTTTCATGGTCAAACTGCTCCCTCCATGGTCTTCTCAGAAGCTCCAATTCAAGTTCAACATAATTGACTCTTGAGGAACAGAGACCACAGTAACAATCATTTTCTTTTTTAGTTATATTTTTGTTTCTTGATATTATCACTCTGAGATTGTATTGTAATCTTATGATGAATTATGCTCCATGCAAAACAAGACCGAAGTAGATTAACATAAATCAAACAAATATGTGTTGAAAGTTGTATTTCTCATAACTGAAAATACTGGCAGTTCTGATCTTAAGATAATAAAAACACAGACTATGGTATCTAGATTTCCTTTCCTGGACAAAGAATGATAGTGAGCAGCAAAAAATTTATTTTTCATAACTGTCTTCATTGTTCTAGAGCTCCCTGCATTCTAAACAGCATAATAATCACTTCCCTTACTATCTAGAAATCCTGTGCCAGTATGATAGAGGCAAACTTCAAAGTTGCCACTCTAAGTAATAAATCCAATCACTTCAAAAGAGCTCATATCTTAGTCTTGATTAGATCAGGCTTCAGTAAAAAGTTTGCTGTTTAGAATAGTCACCTTCCTCAAAACACTTGTCGGTAGAAGAATTATTTAGCTTGGAAAGTACTATTAAGAAAACAAAATCACAAGTCACCAGTGAAAATGCAGATTCAAAGCATTACTTTATGGGCAAGGATCTGATTCACCTTGGAAAGGACATGTACAGCTATAGGTGGAATGGCTTGTAACAAGATAGTATAATGTCATTTGGAACCTTTTTATTTTTAAATAGTTATTTTCAATTTGAAGCCCAAGCAAAATGGTGTCGATATCACAGTAATAAACTCTAAATCCAATTAAATCATTAGCATATTTGATAGGTTACCTTCTCATTTTTCTCATTACTTCAACAACCTATTTTTTTTCCTGTTTAAAATGGAGACAATAAAATGCAGGGATAAAGCAGCTATTTCATAATCCCATAGAACTGCTCATGAACAGTATTAGCAATATTTTGGCATAAAATTCTGAATCTACGTATGCACAAAACACAATTAAATCAATCCAATCTCAAACTAGAATCTTCCTATTAGTAAATAAATTATCACTGAAAATGCAATTTCTTTCCATCTGGAGATATAAAGAAAATAAAGTGTGTCACAAATATATTCTTTTATATTCTGCATTCTTTTTTTTTAACAATCACCCCTGCAGCCCTATGTAAAGAATATTCTCTCAAGAAAATGTGTAGGTCATTATTCGTAGAATTGAAAAGAACAAAATAAAGTATCATTAAATCTTTTAATGCTCTAAATGTTTAACTGAAAAATCTTAAACACTTTTACTTGTTTTCAAAGTAGAGCTTCTTAGATTCCTTCATCTGATAGTGGAAATCACCTACAGATGGAGAGCAGACAGGATCTATCTTCAAATTAGAATGAAATTTCCATTTCACATCTGCTGTTGTCAAAGTCTAGATACTGAAACAGATGCATCTATACCACAATTAAGGGCATAGTTGAAATTTTGATTCTAAAGAATCGAAGTTTCCCATACTGCTACATAGTGCCTTTTTACTACATCTATCACCATGTCTCTCTGTTCCCTAGTTGCAAGACATCATATTTTATATGGTAAATACCCATACCATAAAGCATTTTTAATATAGAAGTACTCCAGAGGTTGACATTATGCACTTGTCATATTGGTTTTTGAAGTATTCATCTTTTTTTTTCAATTGGGTAATTTTAAAAAAATCCTGATGAAGCCTTAGCTAGAGAACCATTAGTTTTTTATTACTATCAATAGCCACTATCTTGTTTTCACACCCATTTTCTCATTCATTATTGATTTTTTTTAGTTTGATTTTTTTTCTTTTAATTTTAATTTGACTACCAAATTAAACATTCATGCTACAGTCATGAGTAAGAAAGATGTGGCGGTCTCACAGAGTTTATCATCAATAAATAAAGACAGCTAATAAATAGAAGCACAGATACTGTAGGAGCCCAAGTGGATCTCAAGAGATCAGGAAGTAAAAGGTCTCCCAAAAGATATCTGGCCTGCATCTGAAGAATGAGTAGGCATTTTCTAGATGAGAAATGGAAAGGATAATACAATGTTCTTGAACAGGGAACAATATTTGCAAATTCAAGAGTGAGGCTTTCAGGAATGAGATCAGAATGAAATCCAGAAGGCGCAATGTAGAAAGCTGGAGCTGGAGAAGTCGATGGAGACCTGAGCCTTTAATGCCATATCAAAGATTATAGATTTTTCCTAGGGACATTTGGAAGCCAATGAAAGTTTGGAAACTTGAGAGTACATGAACAAAAAGTTTTTAGACTATAACTGTGCTTGCAGAGGAAGGAAGGCAGGTTTATGTACGATCAGTTGGAATTCTATTACAATAGTAAACAGTGGGTATGGAGAAAAGCGAAGTAATTGGAAAGACCCAGGGCTGTTAGGAATATATTCTTTCTTAGGATATCCTGGCACATCTGATATAAATGCCTCTGGCGGATTTAACCTTTTTATAAGCTTTTTATAACCATTATAACTTAACTTTTTAGTGGGAACATGAAACTGTACATAAAAAAGAGCAGTGGATGGAATTCCAACTTAGTTATTCACTACCTATAGGCAAGTCGCTTAGGCTTTCGGGATTAGTTTTTCCTTGGCTATATAGTGGAGAGTCACAATATCTAGCAGATAATACATGCACAAAAGTATTTCATAAACTACAAATAGAGATAACATTATTATTATTATCAGAACATAAATTCAAGTAGTTTAATATTAATAATCAGGCACCTGGACAAAGAAAGGAGTGTAGAGATGGAGAGTAAAATATTCTTAAAAAGACATTTGGGAAGGGGAAGTTTAATAGTCCATTACACATTCCAAGTCACAGCCTGTTGACTGTTTCACCTATTTTCACATCAAACATCTGCAGAAAACTCATTACTCTAAACCAGTTGAGAGACTAGCTTTGCAAACATAATAGCAATATCTCTTTCCATTGCATATTATGTGAACATTATATGTTGTTCCCCTCCTGTGAAGATCACCAAAAATCTGACCCAGCACTGTCCAATTGCTGCCTCTATAACATATATATCATATATCTCCAGGATCAAAAAAATGCATGTTTAGTGGATCAATGTCTCAATGTTAGTGTGCATATTTCTCATATTTTTGCTTATTGGCAACATTCACATATATCAGATATGGCACACACACATGCACACACCTCTAAATTAAGTGACCGTACAATTTCCTGGCATTAGTCTATGTTTATTGAGTTCCAAATTAGGAAATAACCTTCATAACTGAATTGACTTTGAATCTTTTATTAAATCACTCTGCTACAAAAGTTATTCTTAATGTCTGTATGCAATATCCTCCTATTATTTGAGAAGACGAGGCCATTGGAGAGTTTCTCTGTATTACACTAACTCACTGGATAGATCTCAAAAGTAGCAAACAGTCTTTAGATTTAGTAAATCAGGTTGTTCATAGAAAGCTACTCTTTATTTTATTTCAAAGACTTTGTATCTTTCTTAATGAAGCTTTATACATTCACTTTGGCCAACAATTCTATAAAACATAGGCTAAAGGAAGATGTGACTTTGATACTAAAAATGTGCCAGTTAATGTGCCAGGTAACTGTAAAGAAGTTTCTCCATGTGGTTTGCTTTTGCTTCCTTGCTTGACTTTGCTACATTATTCATGGTCACCTTTAGTCCATCTGGCAACATTTTCCTTTTCTCTTTACTGCTAGCTCTAAATACATGAGATGTCATCACCAAACCTGACGATGTTTGACTAACATCCTCTAGTGCAAAAAGCAAGTAATGGAAGCTGTTTCAATCTCACTCCCTTGTCTCTGACCACCCTGATGTCAGTGACATGTTGCTCAGACAGCAGTGTCAACAAATCTGCTCTAATTTGTCTTGTACTTAAATGTGGTTTCTGGTTTATTCCCAGACAACCATAGCTATTCAATGTCCATAGGACTTTCCCCCAGGTAATTGGAACTACATAAAACTGAATCTTGTTATGTATATGGTAGTATGTAGATAAATAAAAATTCTGAGACATGTATTATGACAACGTTTTATTATCCAGCATCTCTAAGGAATGTGAGGTGTTGATTAACTGAGCTAATTCAAGTGCCCCTTTTATTTTAGACTTTATAGCTAATGGGTTTTTGTTGTTGTTGTTAGTTTGTTTTTAAAAAAGTCATAAGAATTGATTTTTCTGTTTTAGCAAGTCTTAGAATATGATTGGTATGTTTTCTCATAAATGAGGATCTTGCTTCAGCTTTAACACTTACAATCTCAGCTACTTCTGTAGATCTATGCAGACAGGCTAGGATGATCAGTCGAACATTTATGGACCTCCCAACAATATTGAAATGTATGATTTGTTTGCTATAATTTTCCTCTAATGTTTATTAGTCACATAGGTTACCATAGAAGTCTTTATATAGTCACTATTTTGTCCTCTTTTCCATAAGGACACAATGAACCCTGAATCCTACAGCTGTGAAGAACAGAAGTACTTTGTGTTTTTTTATGGCATGATTTTTGAGAGGCATGTGGAGGACCACACTGCCATAATATGTCAATAACCACCTATTCTGGTACCAGGGTTTGGAATTTTCCCACTAGGAATTCATTCATTTTTTAAAGCTTTATTAATTCTTTTCTCTTTAAATTGTAAATAATTCTAGAGCAGATAAAGGAAGTTAAACTATTTTACAATAAGGTGTGAGTGACCTGGGTCAATTTCCTTCTCAAAGAAAGGGGGTAATTTGAATGTTGGACATGTGTTATGGTGGTTGAGGGCTGAAATGGAGAAAATGGAAAAGTAGAAGTTGAAGTGCCCCTAAGGAACACTTGAATTACTCCTGGTGCTAGTCTAATTTTAACGTCTCATTACCTTTTCATAAAACAAGTACTTCTTACTTGAACCTAATGACAGTGATCTAGGTCTGCATTCAAGACACACACACACAAAAAACGAGAGAGTTTGGCCTCTTTGGCCTCAGCCATTTTTAGTTTTCCTGTATAATCTCCACTCCAGCCAGTGAAGATTCAATAGCTTCTTCAGTTAACTTATCCTCTTAAAGTTGAATGCAACCATGTCCTGCATTGCCTTTGTGTCATTTCAGAGTAGTGGTTACACGTGGAATTCCCACTGTGGGGGAGGTCGGCGCCCCTGACTCCCACCCTGTTCGAAGATCAACTGTATATTATATCTTGGATCATTGTGCCAGAGCTTCCTCAAAAAGTCCCATCTGGCCAGGCTGAGAGAGCATCTTGGACATTTGCCACAAGACAATGTGTTCTTTGACTGTGAACAGAAAGACTCAGCAAACTGTTCTTATGAGTTCAAGTGACAGTATAGCCTAGGCCACTCCATTTCCAGGAAACAATTTATATAATTTGTAACCAGGGAAAAGAACAAAATAAAGCATAATATTTCTTTAGTGTTTCCATCTTTCACTGTCAAGAGAAAATTTTGTTAGCTTGAAACTCTGTAATATCTCTGTTAGCAAATAGAAGAATCCCACTCCTTCATGCACCAAATGATAAAGGAAAAGATGTAACCACATTATCATTGTTATTTTGAAAATAAAAGAAGGAAGCAAGTCTCTGAAAAGGAAAGAACAATGTCTAAGGCATGTCCTTTGACCTTGCATGTAGATGGTTTGCTTGGGTTTTTGTAATTATTTAAAAGAGAACTCCTTGGCAGACATCTGAAAAAATAGTAGGTAGTATTTGCTCACTGCTTAATGTTATCATAAATAGAAAATAAAGAGACTTTGCTAAAAAGTTGCTTAAACTGATATCAGTTGCTCAGATAAGTGAACCGACCATTCAATGCCTTATTAAAAAGTAAAAGTAATTAAGTTGACCCCCTCAGGACATGAAGTCATTCCTGATCTTAGAAAAAAACTTAAAACAATATTGTGTACTAAATAAGTATATTTATTGCATATTTCTTTCAAAACCTCTATTATCTTTCAATATTTTCATGCAAACAAATTGTATGTTACTACAGTTCAGAAATTTGCATGATTTCCTTATACTGCTACAGCATAATCAATTTCATCTCTAGGAAGTTAATCATTAGTAACTTTGCTGCAGAATATTTCTGAGGACATTTATTATCACTCATAAGGTAAAACCACTTGCTCTTTTCTCAGAAAATCTATGAAGTGCATTCCTTTTAGTTTTGCACACTTTGGAGAAATTAAAGTCCTAATAATCACAGACAAAGTATTAATCTTAACATTATTGGCTTGATATGTTAATTTTTCTGTATGTGTGTATAATATTGCCATTAGTCTAGAAAAATCACAGAGCTGACATTTTATTGGTTTTGAGATTGATAATTGATCAGTGTTGAATGATCACCTAGATGGCCTCAGCATAAAGGTGACACGTTTTCTCCTAATGTAAGGCTTTTAGTAGATTCCCTGTTGCTTCCTCACTGAAGTTGTCCTCTGGCATTGCACAATAGCTTTATATCCCAATATGGTCCCTTGTCCTTTTTCAGCTCCCACTCTTATCGTTTTCATATGCCTTACACTGTAGGCAAACAAGATTGATTATAATTTCACAAATAATTGCAGGTTTTCTAACTGTATCATTGCTTCCACTATTTTACCACCTGAAATTTCTTTCTGCACCCATAAAGAGATAACCGTTCTTTCAAAATTGTCTCAAATTCTACCCCCAATTGACAAAGTAAGACCTAGTCTGTTTATAATGTGAATGCCCAAAGAACTTGGTTTGCACCTCCGTTAGTTACAGATTCATGGAGCTTTATATTTACAGCCATTTATGTACTTACCTCATTTTTCTCTTGATTTGTAATGTTTTAAAAGGCCCAGAATGGGCTTCTTTATCATCTCTGTATCCACGCAACACTTACTGTGTGTGTGTATATTTTTATATGTTTATATTTTATATAATAAAACAATTAAACTGAAGTTAAGAATGAATAAGATGGAATTCAGAAGATGAATATCCTTAAGAAGAAATGAAAAACAAAAGCACAAGCAGCAACTATACGTCGTTACCATTAAAGACTTAGCTCGCAGTATCAGAAATTAGTTTGTTTGGAAGAATCCTAAGGTTAAATAAAATTAAATAAGTCTAATACACATTTATTGAGTTCCTACTATGTACACATCTTTCCAGACTTTTATGTTTACATAAATATCTATAGACGTATACATATGAATTCTTCTGTATTTTATTTTTACTGAACTAAAATCACATACATATTTTAGTTTATAATTTTTTTTTTAGCAATTTAATGGATATCTCTCCACATTAATAAATAAAGAGCTAACTGGTCTTCTTAATGACTGTATTATATTCCATAATTTGTGATATACAATGCCTTATTGAACAATATTTAGCTTGCCTCCGGATTTATTGTTACAAATAAGACTGATATGAATATCCTTTGTGTATATAACAATATTCTCAATTTTTATTTCTTTGGGATAATTTCTTAGATATAGGATTTCTGGTTAATGAATATCTGTAATTAAAATTTTAATGTATTATGCTAAATGAATTTCCATGGAGGCTATAGTTGTCCTTAATCGTATCTGTTTATCCACTGCTTATCAATATTTGATATTGCTAATGTTTTATAGTTTTTTCTAATCTGATGGTAAATATATTCCATAACGTTTTAGTTTGCATGTTCATTAATGTATTAGTTAAAATTTGTCTTTAACATAATAACTCCCAGCACACATACTTTTATTTCCTCATCCTTTTCTCCCAGGCAGTAAATAATATTCTATCTCAGTTACTTCAATATTTTGGCAGTGTCTAAAAGAATAAGGCTTATAATCTCTCACCTAATATATGAATAAAGAAATTATGTATTTACATATAATTAGAGACATGATAATTTTATTTAATTCATCTTCAAAGAGATGGTGGGTGGGTGAAGGTGCTCATTTTGTATTTTTCTCATACATCACAGAGTCCAAAGTATAATTCTGTGTATACGATTTCTAAGAAATTTGAGTCTTCTTTATCTATCTTAGACAAAGATCTCTCAGAATATCATTATTTCTATCCCGAATATTTCACCCTAACTGGTCAAGAATATAGGAAAATAAATATTTTATAGAGTATAATTTCTAAAGTATAATCTATGCAAATGTCTTAAACATACTTATACGTTATACTTGTTTATATCCAATATGACTTATTTTTTATAAACTATGTTATCGATTGTATTGTAATTTTTAATTATATATGTATGTATATATTTATATATATACAGCAATATAAACATTCAGTGTCATTTTAGTGGCATTACACATTTTAGATAGCAATTTTATTTGATCTCTGGTATTTATGCACAAACACATTAAATGTAGAAAACCACACTATGTATCACTAATGCTCTCAATTTAATCTTATTTTAAACTGTCTTCTGTGCTTTGCATTTAGAGTCAATAACCTTTCCTTCCACATCGCATGCCCCATCAACTTTCTTATGTCTAAGTAATTTTAAATGAAATCTTATTTATCATAGCATGCTTGGTTTTATATACCCTTGTTGACACCAAGATTATTAAAATTTATTTTTTATGTATAAATTAAGAAAAAATTTTTGAACACTACCCATTACAATTAGCAATGAACCTCTAAGATCTTTTTTAAAATTATCCTTTATTCTTTAAAAATTGTCTAGTAAAAATTTCTAAGACTGTTGGTGGTGTTCCCCTTTTCTGCTACAATTAATAGATCTTAGTTTTTACAGTTACTTTTATAGAGTGAATATAGAGAAGATAAATTTTATGAGAATAATCAAGATTGTGTCCTGGAATGACAGCAAACCATCATACTCCAGCAGGTAGTATGGATGCTGGTACTGGTGTTAGCTAGTGGCATAGAATTCCTGGTTGCATCTACGTAATTTTAAAATGATTAAATCATGAAAAATCCAGTCAAACAATAAGTTGTTTTATAAATGCAATGTTAGTTAATTAATAACATTTTAAAAACATATTTTATTTAAACTTTTAATAACATGTTTTAATAACATGCTTTAATAATGTTTTCTTTAATATCATATTTTCTTTAAATTTTTAGTACCATGCGTTAATAACTTACTTTCATAACTTTTTTTTTTTTGGACGAGGCAACCCTTGATTGACTTCACAAATTGCAAGGAACTTGTCAGCTTATAATCCCTTATTTTTTAAAATTTTTTATGCCTACAGCACCTGGTCTTCCTAGGTGGTCTTCCATCTAAATACTAACAAGGCCTGACCCTGCTTAGCTTCTGAGATCAGATGGGATAGGGCTTGTTCAGGGTGGCATGGCCATAGACTCATAACATTTTTAACATTTTTTTCTATTTTTCTCTTCTTTGAACCATACGTATATTCTAAACTATCAAAATTAATCAAGTGAGGCTAAATCATTATTTCTATTTAAAATGCTTATACACTAGTCATTCATGCCTGAAAAGACATATAGCAAATATGAAAGTGAAAAAAAAAGACTCCTAGTGGGAGCTGTTATACTCAAAATATTGCTAGAAAATATGGATTATATAATGAAATGTCAAGGTATTTCCAGATGCTTCTGACCTGCAAATGTGAATTTAAAAAAAAAAAATATAGAACTCATCTTTAAGAAGAAAATTTTCAATTACTTAGAGTTAGTAAGTACAAAGAGTCTCTATCTACCCGTTCCCTTAGAATTCTTATTTATCTTTTCTATTTCAACCTAACCTTTTTTTTTTAATGGGATTTTTATCTTCCATGGAAATATGCCTAAATCTTTATATTCATATCACATGTAAGATAGAAATAAGAAACTATACGTTAAAGTAGAAGACTTTTTTATTTTGTTCTTCTAAAAACTAAAAATTTTTATAGTTTGTATTTTACATTGTTAAAATTTATAACATTTATTTAAATTCATTTTTTATTTATTATCTAATTGTGTTATGTCATTTAAATGATCTGTTTGGGTATTTCACCAGATGTTCTATTTTCTTTGTCTATCTTGTCTTTACCTAAGAAAGTTAAATGTTCTTCCATTTTATTTTTATTTATTTGTTTATTTATTTTGTTACGGCACCTTAAATTCTTATTAGAACAAGGGACTCAGCCAACCTTCAGTAACTAGATAAGCAAGATGCATGTAACAGGATTTGATATTATGGGGAAAGTTCTTCATTTTAATAATTGTTGACATTGATCTTGTACCCAGTGATGAAATATTACATCAGAACTGCGTGATCCAATACCAGATTATGGAACATGTGACTAAAACAAATTGTAATAAAGTAATTTGCAAATATTGATTTAGTAACTACATTCTATCTACCACATGAACCAACTCTCTTGGTCTCCTCTTCTACTTACCTCTTAAATGACAACATTACCTGAGTTTCCTTAATGTACAAGTTCTATCATGCCATAGATATCCTTTCCTTTATACTTTAATGGTTTCTTCTCTCAGATGGACACTGTCATGGCTTCCATCCTTCTGTAAACCTCTATGCCTGTTCATGTGAATCCAAGGAATCATATGTACTTTGTTCTGCACTTCTTATGAACATTGTGATATGAGATTACTCTCATATTCCTTCCAAGCCGATGATACCAGATTGGTGCTTGCCCTGCTGTGTGGGCAGCAGAATCCAGCAGGCTTCCTACCTTTAGAAATCTCTAGATTAAAAATTATAGTCTGTGTGTGCAAGTACCCCTGCAATCTTCTCCCCTGGGCCTTTATACCATTTTCCCAGGTATTCTCTCCTTGTCTATTTTAATAGATGCACAAAGGAAGAATGGCTTTCACAGGTCAATATTTAGCCAGAGAAAGAAATTGTGATCTCTCCTTCTTGCTAGCATTTCAAATGTTAATGAGTGATTCTCTCCAAGTCTTCATCACATACTTTTGCTTCAGGGAGAAGAAAGAGATGGAAGAGAACAGATTGTTTTCATGATGCTGTATTTCTCCAAGAACTCAACTTCTCCTTTGTAGTCTTGCTTTTAGGTTAACTGAGTGTATGAGGGTGAAGAGGATGTTTCTCCTCTTCCAGTGTAGTCAAGAAAGCCAGCCTGCAGTGCTTAGCATATGGAACTATTTGGAGCATTTTATTATCAGATTTCAGCATTCACTGAAATTTGGTACTAGAAGAAGAATCTGCTTACCTCCTGTTATAGTTAGAACCACCATCTTCACATGATCAAGATCCTCAATGTTATAATTTTTTGAGTTAAGACACTTGGCCATGGCCATACTTCCTAGAGGTATGTTTTAATAGTATGTAATACAAGTGTTTTTGGTAGCTTCTATTACTTTTAAACTAGTATGATTATAGGCATCAAAATTAACTGAAAAAACAAAGGTTTTGTTCAGAGAGATGATGTAAAAACAGACCTAGCTTTCTTGTAGATTCTATAATTTTGACCCCCATCTGGTTTCTATTGGCTACAATCTACCTAGCAGTAACATTTAATAACCATGCAGATTCCTAAGAAGAGGATTTATTTCCCTAATTCAGAAATTTATGGATATAAACATTTTAATGTTGATAAAGAGTTTAATTCTTTTTTACCTCATAGATACTGATTTCCTTCTCTCTATCCCTCCTCCTTCTTTTCTTCTTTCTATTTCCCCTTCCTTCCTTCCTTCCATCCTTCCTTCTTCCTTCCTTCCTTCCTTCCTTCCTTCCTTCCTTCCTTCTTTCCTTCCTTTCTTCCTTCCTTCTTTTCCTTTCTCTTTCCTTCCTTTCTTGTTTTATAAAACTGACTTTGCTGTTTTGCAGAAAAGCTGGTACACAAATTGTAAGAACTCTTCTGTGTTTTTCTTTTTGTTATTACATGGTTCATGGAGCAGAGAAAAGTGAAGTCTGAAAATAAAAGAATTTAGGAGATCCTATTTTAAGGTGCTAAACTGAATATATATTATAAAATAAAGGCTAGAAAAACTATTTCTGCTACATTTATTTATCTTTTGCTCTGATTGGTGATGGTAGTGGTTGCAGTGGAGAATTCCCTTGCTAAACTGTTCAAAATTTATTTTCCACTTATAAAATTTTAAACACTACGCAGACTTTACTACTGATGTTATCCTTGCCTATTAGACTTTAATATGCCTTGGCAATGAATTATAAAATCCAGCTCAAAAATAACTATCTTAGGGGCAAGAAAGACATAGAAAGAGCAGTAATAAAGCATTACAATAAAGCTAGAGCATAGAAAACCATTTTATAAAAATTATTTTACAATATAAGATGATAGAAATGAGAAATTAATAAGGGAGGTCAGCCAAATGTAGACAGCACTAGATTGAAAGAAATTGTTAAGGACATCAGAAACATGGCAGCATGAGGGATCTCCCCTGATATCTCCCCTTGAAACAACAACAAACTTAACATCTAAAATCTAAGAAATAACTCCCAACCCGCATACAAACACATCTAAGAGATCTGTGCATCGGAGCATATGAAGGTAGGTGAATCATGTGACCAGAAATGAGAAAGAGAAATGGGTCTTGCAGAAAACAGCCCAGAGTTCCCTGCAAGACAAGGGGGAAGGGGGAATTATGTGACCATTTTTAACTCTTTGAAGTGCCAAAGAGTCCTGCCCGAGTGACCAGCATATTCCACATTGTAATCAGGGTAAAGAGCAAGGCAGAGACCAAGTAAGGAGGGGCAACAGCTGTGTCTTAGCAACCACCATTGCTAGGCAAAAAGGTGAGTCACAGAGCCTGGCCACCTCCTCCCACATTCCCAGAGAGCATCCTCCACCTCCCCCCATTCCCTGTCTCTACATACATCCCCACCCTCCATAGCATCCAGCCCCAGGAGAATCTGCAACAACCAGAACTGAAACACATACTGCAGCCAGTCCCAGAGACAGGAGTGGAAATATAGAAGCAAGGCAGTTGAAGCTTGAGAACCAGTATTACCAAAAGGAAAAGAGACACACATACCACTGGCTGCTCCAGTCCACCCTACTCCCACCCAGTCAGGCTGATTCAGAAGGAAGCAGTGGAGCATTGCATCTGACTATTGCGGCAATACCATTACTTCAGGAACTTTTCAGAGGCTCAGTCCCCACCCCCCGCCCCCCGCCAATCGTCCTTCACATTCCCCCATTGGAATGGAGCACTGAGATCGAGGCAACCTGGTCACAGAGGAGACACACACCTTCTCAGAGGATAAGAAGTATTTTTAACCTCAAAGCAGAGATCTAACAGACCTGGGCAGTATAGGAGACTTAGGTACCACCTACTGGAAACCAATAGAAATCAATATGAACCTGCTAAAGAGAGATCACTATATAATAAATTTTCTTAAAAAAAAAAAATCAGAGTACATTTTCTTTAATGCCAAAGTGGAGAAATATTCCATCAAACACAATGAACAACAAAGGTGACAAAGAAGCTCAGAAAGAAAATTAAAAATCTCCAGAAAATAAACTTAAAGATATAGAAATATATGATTTAAATGAAAGAGAATTCAAGATTGCACTTCTGAAAAAAGTCACCAAGATGCAAGAAAATTCTGATCCATATCATAGTTCAAAGAACTTAAAAACAAAATAATTAAACAACAGGAATACTTCATCAAAGACATTGAAACTCTAATACAAAATAAAATAGAACTTGTGGAGATGAAGAACTCATTAAAAGAGATGAAGAATGAAATAGCAAGCTTAAGAAATAGAATTAACTTGATGGAGGAAACCATTAGTGATATTGAACACAGAAATCTGGAAATGATGCAGATGGGGAAACGAAGGCAGTAACTTATAAAGAAACACACATTAGATTATCATCAAACTTTTCAGCACAAACTTTACAAACTAGGAAGGAGTGGAATCAAATATTCAAACTGTTGAAAGAAAGAAATTACCAGCCAAGAATAATGCATCCAGCAAAGTTTTCTTTTAGATATGGAGGAGATATAAAGATATTTTCAGACATAAAAAAGCTGAGGGAATTTCCACCACAAGGCCCACATTACAGGAAATACTGAAGGGGGTAATTCTACCTGAAATGAAAGGACAAAAAAATACATAACTTTGAGAAAGATGACTAACAGGCAGACAGGAAAAGAAAAGTGCAAGCCTTGTTAAGAACAGGGTATTGTAAGCTTAAATATTACATAATGTTTACAGGTAAAAATACACTTTAAAAAGAGAAGAAGACAACAACCACTGCTACCTAGAAATAAATTTACTGGATAAATAAAGATAATTTGAAACCAAAAACAAAAAAACAAACAAAAAAACAAACAAGAAAGGGGAGGGAGCAAAGATCTGAATCAGCAAAGGAGAATGGAGGTAAGACATATGCAGAAGAAGGACTACTGTATATATACAACTTCTTTTTACATAAACTTAATGGTAACCACACACAAAAAAATCCAGAAGTGAGATGCATAATATAAACTGAGACACATAACATAAACCAAGAAGAAAGAAGGAAAAAAACATAAAACACCACCAAATTAAAATAACAGACAGAAACACAAGAACAAAGAAATAATGAAGGCACTTAGCGATTGAAAATAAAAAGATAAAATAGCTATGAAAAAATCTTCATATTTCAATAATCATCTTAAATGTAAATAGACTTACCAATAAAAAGGCACAAACTAGCAGATTGGATCAAAACACAAAACACAACCACATGCTGCCTTCAAGAAATACACCTCAGCTGCAAGAACAAATATAGACTCAAAGTGAAAGGGTGGAAAACTGTACTCCAAGTAAATAGCATCCAGAGAAAAGTGTGTGTAGTAACCATATTTATATCTGACAAAATAGACTTCAAGATAAAAAAAGGTAACGAGAGACAATGATGGATACTTCATAACGATCAAGGGTATCGTACATCAAGAAAACATAACACTTACCAATATATATGCTTATAATCAGGGAGCACCAAAATATATAAAGCAACTACTAACAGAATTAAAAGGAGAAACTGACAAAAACACAATTATAGTAGAGGACCTAACTAAATACTCTACTGTCAGCTATAAATAGATCATCCAAACAGAGAGACAATAAGAAAATATCAACCTTAATTGGACATAATTGACATTTACGGAGACTTTTATCCCAAAAGTTCAGATAATTCATTATTCTTTAGTGCACATGGAACATTCTCAAGGAAAGACCATATGTTAGGACACAAAATTAGCCTCAAATTTAAGAAGATTGAAATCGTACCAAGCACATTCTCCAACCATAAAGCTTTGAAACTAGAGATCAACTACCAAAAAAAAAAAAGGGAAAAACCACAAATATGTGGAGATTAAACAACATGCTACTAAAGAATGACTGGGTCATAGAAGAAATAAAAGGAGAGATCAAGAGATACATAGAAATGAACAGGAATAAAAATATAATAAATTGGAACTTTGGGGATACAGCAAAGCTTATCTTTACAGGCCTATCTCAAGAAATAAGAAAAACACTAATAAACAACCAAACATTACATCTTAAAAAAACAGAAAAAGAAAAACATATGAAGCCCAAAGTCAACAGAAGGAAGGAAATAATAAAAATTAGAGTAGAATTAAATGAAATTGAGAACAAAAAGACAATAGAAAAAATTAATGCAGCAAAGAGCTGGTTCTTTGAGAAGATTAATAAAATTGACAAAGCCCTGGCTAGACTCACTAAGGAAAAAAGAGAAAGGACACAAATAAACAACATCAGAAATAAAAGAGAAGTTATAACAGATACCACCAAAATACAAAGGATTATACAAGAATACTATGAAAGATTTTACACCAAAAAATTTTTAAAAACCTAGAAGAAATGACAAGTTCTTAGAAATATGTAACCTTCCTAGACTAAAATATGAAGAACTGGAAAATCTAAATTGATCATCAGTATGGAAATGGAAACGATCATCTAACACCTCCCAAAAAGTAAAAGTTCAGGACCAGATGGCTTCTCTAGCAAATTCTACCAAACATTAAAAATTTAATACCTGTTATTCTCAAACTTTTCAAAAAGATAGAAGAGGCAATGTTTTCTAACTCATTTTAAGAGGCAAATATTACCCTAATACCAACAACTGGTAAAAATAATGCAAAAAAAAAAAAAGAAAAGAAAAGAAAAGAAAAGAAAAGAAAAAAGAAAACTATAGATCAATATCTCTCAAGAACACAGATGCAAAAATTCTAAACAAAATGCTAGCAAATTGAATACAGCAACATATTAAAAAGATTATATACAATGATCAAGCAGACTTCATCCCAGGGGCACTGAGATGGTTTAACATATGCAAATCGATTAATGTGATATATCACATAAACAAAATCAAGATAAACCATACGATCATATCAATAGATACAGAAAAAGCATTTGACAAGATACAGCATCCATTTATGATTAAAACATTTAATAAAATGTGTATAGAAGGGAAGTACCTCAACATAATAATGTCCGTATATGACAAACCTTTAGCTAACAGCATACTTATTGATGAAAAACTAAAAATCTTTCTAAGATCAGGAACAAGACAAGGCTGTCACTATTATCACTATTATTGAATATAGTGTTGGAAGTCCTAGCTAAATCAGGAAAGAATAGGGAATGAAAGAGTCAAATTGTTACATTTTGCAGATGGGACGTGATTATATAGCAAACCATAAAGACTTCACTAAAAAACTGTTAGAAATCATAAACAAATACAGTAAAGTTTCAGGAAACAAAATCAATTTATAAAAATCTATAGCATTCTTATACTCTAACAATGAATTTTCAGAAAAAGAAATGAAAACAAAAATCCTTTTGCTATTGCAACAAAAAGAATAAAATATCTAATAAGAATAAACCTAATGAAACATGTGAAGGACCTATATACTGAAAACTATAAGATGTTATGAAAAGAAGTTGAAGAAGACACAAGAAATGGAAATATATTTTTTGTTCATGAATTGGAAGAATCAACATAATTAAAATGAACTTATTACCTAAAGCATTATACAGATTTAATGCAATTCCATCAAAATTCCAACAGCATTCTTTAAAGAAATGGAACCAAAAAAAAAAAAACCCTTCAGATTTGTGTTTGTGTGGAAGCATAAAAGGTCCCAAATAGCCAAAGCCATCCTGAGAAAAAAGAACAAGTTCAGAGGTGTCACTCTACCTGACTCCAAATTATACTACAAAATGATGAAATCAAAACAGTATGGTTTTGGCAAAAACAAAACAAAACAAAACAAACGAGCAAACAAAAACAAATACACAGACCAATGGAACAGAATTAAGAATCCAGAAATAAACCCCCACATATATGGGCAAATAATTTTTAACATAGGAGCCAAAAACATACAATAAAGAAAGGAAATCCTCTTCAGTAAGTGGTACTGGAAAAATTGGAAAGCCACCTGCAAAAGAATGAAAATACAGGCCCTTGAGTCCTTGAGTTTTTTGAGCCACTCTTTTACTCAGGCTCACTTCCATTTCTGGAAGTGTACTATCACTTCTAATAAAGCTATTCTTTTCTGCTGTATTTCTGTGTCTTGCTCAATTCTTTGTTCAAGACATCAAGAATCTAGACAACATGTCAAGAGGGGAGCCCCATGCTCCAGTAATATCTTTTGTGGCAAGCCAACAGCCAGGAGACCACCATGGGAAATACACCGTCAGCACTTGCCCTGTCAGATTCGCCTCTCGGCTGTATTCTTAACCACTGGGACAAATTTAATCAATGGGGTAAATTTAGTCCTGACAACTTGAGAAAGAAACACCTTGTCTTTTATTGTAATGTAGCTTGGCCACAATATAAACTAGGAGGTCAGGAGTGATGGCCCCTAAATGGATCTTAATTATATATAGTATCATCCTTCAACTAGACTTATTTTGCAAAAGAAAGGGCGAATGGCCTGAAGTTCTGTACATTCAGGCCCTCTACCAAGATACATTTTTATGCTCAAACTACCAGAAGCCTCATGGCAAGGACAAATACAAACCAGGGCCAGATATCATCGATGACTCATTACTTAATACCCCACCTGCCCCTCAGAGGGAAGCTCAGCCACCCCCATATAATTCTCTTCCTTCTTCAAAGTCTCCACCATGGGAGCCAGAGGCTATTCTTAGCCCTCCTCATACTTGAAGTAGAACTCTATATCCCATACTTCCTTCCACCCTCCTGCTTCTCAGAGAGGTGGCTGGGGTGGAAGGTACCATTAGGGTGCAAGTGCCTTTTTCCATCACAGATAGTCAACAATGTAAAAAAATTAGGAAGATACTCTGAATATCCAAGCAAGTTTGCAGATGGGTTTCAAACCCTGACTCTGGCCTTTGATCTTTCCTGAAAAGACATCCAAATTTTTAGCCACCTGCTGTACATCCATTGAAAATGACCACATTCTAACAGTGGCCCATCAGAAGGCAGGTGAGGCCTTTGTTAGGAACCCCCAGGACAATGCCCCTGGATCAGATGTAGTACCTTAGCTGATCCTGATCGGAACTATAATACCCAAAAGGGAATGGCCAGATGTGCCAGATTTTTAGAGGCCCTCATAAGAGGAACGAGAAAAAGGAATACAAAGCCAGCAAACTATGAGAAGCTAAGGATCATTACTCAAGAAAAAAAATGAGAACCCTGCCAGCTTTTATAGCTGACTAGAGGAAGTTTTTAGAAGATATACTAATGTAGATCCCACTTTCCCTGTGGGGTTAGCTTTATTAGGTCAGCATTTTATTAGCCAATCAGCTCTTGATATCAGACGTAAGCTTCAAAAGCTGCAAATAGGGCCACGGTTAACCAAAATCGATTACTACACATGACCTTCATGGTCTATAACAACTGAGATCTTGAAGAAAGTAAAAGATAACAGATTAAAGAAAAACGACAAGCCAGGATTATGGCTGTCACAGTTGGCCAAGCCCTTGGTACCCAACAAGTGTCCCTTAAGAGACTGAGGAATAAGGAGACAATGAGTTCTTGCTTCAAATGCAAAAAAGCAGAACATTGGGCAAAAGATTGTACGAAAAGCTCCCAAGCTCCTGCAGCACATGTAAAGAAACTGATACTTAATCCCTGGAATCGGAGAGTTAACTGTCCAAGCTTCCAGAGAGAGGGGATGACCAGCTGACACCCTAGTAGCCCAGGTCCAGGAACTGTATGACTGAAGAGGCTGGGGCCACCTTCGCTGCCCCTGTCCAGGAATGTTATCATCACTACCAAGGAACGTGGGTAATTCTGGACGTAATAGGTAAGCAAATTCAATTTCTTTTAGATACGGGGGCAACCTATTCTGTTCTCCCTGCATTTGCAGGAAAACCCTCCTCACCAACTACGATTATCATAGGAGTAGAAAGAAAAGGAAGGTCAATTATTTTACTCCGCCATTGACCTGCCAATTTGAAGATCCGACTTTTCAGCAGGAGTTTTTAATAGTTCCAAGCTGCCCTGTTCCCTTGTTAGGATGGAATATTTTAACTAAATTACAAGCAATATTACAACTCAGATATAGACCCCTCAGGTTTTTAATGGTTCAAGAATTAGCTAATATGTCAGAAAACATTGACCAACAAGTTAATCCACTGGCTTGGTATAATGGCAAGCCCAGATGAACTAAGACTATTGCGTCGGTAAAACTTCAGCTTCTATGCTCCTTTATGAAAACTCAGACTTATTAGATGGCCCAATGATAAGAGTATCTTCCCAGAGATCTCAATCAGGAATTTTCTCTGTCCCCTTCACCCTCACACTCTGAGGGGGAGACCAAGTTCTCTGGGGACACCATCTATTTTATTGCTCCCTGAGTAAACTAGATATGTACCCTCAGAGCAGTTACAAATACTGATGATAGGAAAATAATGAGTATGTACAAGACCACTGATCTGTATTTGTTGGTGTTGTATATGTAAAGATGATGGTTAAGAATTTTAATTATGATAGAAAGGAAAATGTATGTTTTGGTAACAGGAGGTATAAAGTATGGAGATATATTTTGAAGGAAATGGAAAAAAGGTGTTTGTCTTAAGGTTGATTATTTCTGAATGAATGAGAAGAGGCAAACTGAAGGGATGAGGAAAGTTGTAGGTTTGTGAAAAGAAATACTGAGAGGAAATTTTATATGTGATTAACCTAAACAAGATTGGATATTTAAATGTCAAAAGAAAGCTAATGCAAAATTACAGTTGTATTTTAATATTTTTTAGACTATTGTATCGGTCTGCTGCTGATGTTGTTGAAAAGTTTTCTGAGTAGAAAACAAGGATTCCGTGATTCATCAAAATAATTTTCTGTGTTTTATGTTGCCTTAAGCAGTTTTCTGAGGTTTTTAGAGAATATATTAACATTGGTCCAAAGTCTGACGGCCAGACACTCCTGGCTATGCATTTCATAACTTGGGCTATTCAAAAGGAAGCTCCAAAAGTTGGAGCCTAGACTCCAAATCCCACAGACTGCCTTGGTGCCAGAGGTCTTTAAAGTGTCCAATGATTGGGAGAGGTCAGAGAAAGAAGTAGAGTACAAAAAGCTACACATTATAGTTGCCATAATACAGGGACCATATTGAGGTGACCCTAGGCAATAAAAAAAAAAACTTTCATGCCTGGAGGAACTTGATCTTTGTTGACTTTGATTGGCGTCATCTGGACTGGAGCATAATCAATGCACAAACTACAGGAAGAATAAGGCTATATTTCCTTTAAAAGTTTCTGCTATAACACCAGCGGAATATATGTAACATTTACTAGTTGTACTAACCAATGTTTTAACATCTCAGATAATATGACCTTGAACTGCAGCTCTGCTACTTCTGTCTGCTATGCAAATGTTAATTACCTGCTGGTTGGTTTCTTATTTCTGGAAGAACTGTTTACTGTTATGTTTCAGCTAACAGTACTGGAGGACTTGTTCCCTGGTAAGATTGTATTTAGGCCTCAAAAGTTTCTAGCTAGGCACCTCAGGAAACTAGCCCTTGACCCTAGCTGTAATATACTTATTTAGTCCAACTGAATATACTGCTTTGCCTTTGTTTACTTTACCAGCTATGACTATTGCCCTGAATATAGAAGTCAACAGAATAGCCTGCTCCATGGCAAAAGCCTTAAACGCAACCTCTCAAGCTATCCATGCCATGAGAGAAGATTTAGGACAGGTCAGAGAAGCTGTTCTTGAAAACAAGGCTGCTATAGACTACCTATTGCTCAGACATAACAATGGATATGAAGAATTTAAAGGACTATGTTGCTTTAACCTTTGTGACAATTCACGATTAATTGAAGAAAAAATTAAAGAAATTTGTGATGTCACGTACAATATTAAACAGAGGACAGGAATTTTTGGTCTTAATCTCTCCCACCCCACTTCCTGGCTGCCCAGTCTCACTGGGTTAAAGGAAGCATTTCTTATTTTCATTTTGTTTATCTTTATAGGAGTTATTTCTTGTTCTTGCATCCAATGCACTCCCGCTTGTTGTTCAGTTGCCAGTTGGGTACCTAAGGCCAAACCGAAAACCGAAAGGAAGAATTTTCTTACAGTGATAAAGCAATCAATTTCATCTTAAGTTGGTCTCACAGATATGAGACCAACTTAAAAGAGCGGGGAAAATGATATGGGCCATCACTTGAAAAATTCTTACTTTTTTTAGTAAACCTAGTTAAGTCTTTTCTTTCTTCCTTTCTTTGGAGAAAGACCCTCTCCCTCAAACTTAGATAATTACCTTGAAACTGGTGACTCAGGTTTTCTGGCTATTGATAAGGATCATTGAAACAGCATTCTCCTTGGCCTATTATAAGGGAGGAATGGCTTTAGTCCAAAATAGATCCCTTAGAGTCTGAGAAGGGAGGGGACCTTTAACCCAAGTTTTTTTTTCTTTTATGAAATATATTAACCAAGCCAGTTTTCCTTTACCCGTTTGATAGGCAAATCAATAATATAAATGTAACTAGATATATGATTCAAGCAACAAGTTTGTATCTTTAGTTTTCCTTGTCTAGGGATAGAGGTGACACTTTGACAGGAAACCCAAGACCCTACCCCAACTAAGGCAAAGAAGGAAAGAGCTCCATGAAACCCCAATAGGCAGGGACTAAGACCCACCTCAGCAGGAAGCAGATACAGAAGAGACTTCCCATCCCTCAATATCCATACTAATAAAAAGGGGTTCATAGCTCTTAGAAAAAGGTTAGACAGGAAAGTTAGATAGGGGATTTCTGGTCTACCTGCAAAGATGCTGAGGTCATACTATTCTAGAAAGGGTCTGCCTTAGTCCACCCACAACTAAGCAAGCCAGAAGGCATTTGGGGGCTAAAAGTAACTCATACAAGGAAAGAAGTAAGTGGAAATTGGGTACTAGTTTCAACCAGTCACTTGCACCTGCACAATGAAGACCTCAACAACCTTCAACTCACCTGAGCCTTATTATGCCATCATTATAATATGATGCATATGCCCCGAAGTTCATTAATATAATTATAATTGACTAAACTCTGGGAACAAACATGCACAGAAAGCAAACGATGAGTCACTGAGTCCTGCCAATCTTAGCTGACAGTCAAGAAAGCTCAATTCTCTAAGTAATTGTCTATAGCAAATAGGGATAAAAACCCCAAAGACTTTGTTATTGTGCCCTTGAGCCTTTGAGCTTTTTGAGCCACTCTTCTCTTGCTCAGGCCCGCTTCCACATCTGAAAGTGTACTATTGCTTTGAATAAAGCTATTCTTTTCTGCCGTAAAAAGAAAGAAAAGAAAGGAAGGAAGGAAGGAAGGAAGGGAAGGAAGGAAGGAAGGAAGGAAGGAAGGAAGGAAGGAAGAAAAAATGAAACTAGATTGCTGTCATCGTATGCCCAAATTGACCAAAAATGTATAAAACACCTGAGTATGAGACCTGAAATAATAAATAGCATAAAAGAAAACATAGTTACTAAACTCATGGACCCTAGATTTAGAGAAGATTTTATTAATTTGACCTCAAAGGCAAAGAAAGCAAAAGCAAAAATAAATGAACAGAACTATGTAAAACTAAAAGCTTCTGCACAGCAAAAGAAACTATCAACAAGACAAAGAGAAAACCATCTGAAAGGGAGAAGATATTTGTAAACAACTCCTTCAATAAGAGGATAATATCCAAAATACACAAACAAGGCATACAACTCAACAATAAAATAAATAACAATCCAATTAAAAAATGGACAGAGGACCTAAACAGACACTTCTCCCTAGAAGACATACAAATGGTCAACAAATATATGAAAAAATACTCAACTTCACTAGCTATTGGAGAAATGCAATTCAAAACCATAATGAGATACCACCTAACACCTGTTAGAATAACTATTATCAACATGACAAGTAATAACAAGTGTTGGAGAGGTTGTGGGGAAAAAAGGAATTCTTATTTACTACTGGTAGGAATGTAAATTGGTACAACCACTATGGAAAACAGTATGGTGGTTCCTCAAAAAACTAAAAATCGATCTACCATATGACCCAGCAATCCCTCTTCTGAATATTTACCCCAAAACACCTGAAAACTTTTATCCTCGAAGATGTATACATTCTGATGTTCATAGCAGCATTATTCACAGTGGCCAAGATATGGAAACAACTGAAGTGCCCTTCAATAGATGATTAGATAAATATGTGGTACATATGTGCAATGGGATATGACTCAGACATAAGAAAAGATGAAATACTGCCATTTTGACAACATGGATAGATCTTGAGATTATCACGCTAAGCAAAATAAGTCAGAAAAAGTTGAGGACTACATGATTTCACTCATATGTAGGAAATAAAATTGAAAGCAAAAAACAAACATGAGAAACAAACTCATGGACATGGACCATGGTTTAGTGGTTATCAGAGGGCAGATAGGGAGTGGGGAGGTAGATAGGGATAAAAGGAGTCAAATATTTGGTGAAAGACAGAAATTTAACTTCGGTGGTGAACACACAATACAATATATATATGATGTATTATTATATTGTACACTTGAAACCTATTTGATTTTATTAACGGATTTCACCCTAATAATTTTAATAGAAAAAAAGAAACTGTCGAGGAAGGAGTGCAATGGCGGAAATGGCAATGGAACAAAGAAAGGTAAACGCAAAAGAGAATTGTTTAGAAAGAATGAAAAGGGCAGAAAAAAAGGACAAAAAGTAAAGGGTAAACAAAAACAAATGGTAGAAAGAATAGAGAGGAAAATAGGAAGGAGAAAAGAAAAAAAAAGCGGATGAAATACTGAATTTTTCAAATCAACGGTGTTTTAATCAGATACAAGTAGAAAAGAATGATACAATATCCAGCCCTTTTTACTTGGATTTATATAAAAATTATGTAATTCATTGTATTTGAAGTCATTTTAATGTATGAAGGAGGCAAGTGAATTAAAAATGTTAATCAAGCCACAATCAGAGACTGCAATATGCTGATCAACCCTGCGGCCAGGCCAGGAAGACATCTTCAGAACAAAGGAAGATTTCTACTGGAATTGCTAACAGCCCATTCTCTACATCTGTGAAGGGGAAACAGGAACCAAGTCATTTCATATGCTAAAACCATGGGGATCCTATGGTTTAAAGGCTAGGAACTGGGAGCAGCTTTCACTCTACATATTCTTGCCTTTTCAGGATACATAATCTTCCCCTTCCTCATTATATGTCACTATCAAAGGAAATGGGAAGTAAAGAATGACATTTAAACTGAATTCCCTGAACACTCAGGGTCCCTCTCAGTGCCTTTACTCTTTGTCTCTCTCTCTGTCTCATGCACTGTCCCTCTCACTCTCTGCCTCTGAGAGGAGACCACACTCTGTCTGTGGAGTTCTACCCCTTTTCTAATAAACATTCTTTTTGACTCTAACTTTGGCATGTGCGTTGAATTCTTTCTTCATCCTCTGCCAAAGGACTCTCTTCTCTCAATACAGTGCTTGGTGTCCCCGTCACTTCGGGAAATATGCCTTGTTCTGCATTAATTTTTCACAGGAAAAATTTAAAAATGCAAACTATTCAAATTACGCTTTTTATGAAGAAAAATGTTTATTTTTATATTTTCTGATTCTCCTAGTATTTCATTCGTGTGCATATATAGTGCATATGTGTATACGTGTATGTGCATTTATATATCTGCATGTATATTTAGAGATCCATGGCTGCTTCCACCAGTAATGTTCAGTTATACCTTTATATTTGACAAAATGATTATTTAATTAAAATTTTCTCTGGGAGTTAACGTAGAAGGCCAAAAAATTAATATTCATTTCAATATGAGGTTTTGAAAAGAGGGGACTGCCTGATTTGAAACAAATTATTAAGTTTCTCAATAAATTAAAACCTCTGATATTTAAATTAAAATTTGTTTTATCAGGGGATAGTTGTTAGTAACTTCTATATTAATAGCCCCGATGCAAAAGGAAATCAAGAGAAAATAGCCCACAGAAGAGAAAACCATTTATTTCAAAGGAAGTTGAAATCTAGAGCTTGCATTATTTCACAAATACAATATAAGACATCTATATGACAGAAACAAAGAAAATTTCAAATGGTCAGAGAATGTGTTGTAGAGGTTTTATTATTAGTTATAGGAATTTTAAAGTTTTTGTAATGTAATTAATATTTGCTAATGACTTAGGATCGATGTCATTAATAGGTCATTCTCTCTACAAATTTGTTTTCTGTGCTGTGGGAGGAAATACTAAGCCTCAGTAGTGAAAAATAAATAAATAAATAAGGCAAGAACAATGAGTATACAAAGAGTAAAAACAAAATATGTCAAAATAGCTCTAGAGCAAGTTCAAGAGGAGCACAGCTCTCTTTCTAGATATTGCCTCTGACAAGAAACGGGAGAAAAGCTTTGCCTACAGTCACTGGAGATTTTATTTCAACAGAAGCACTTCCAAGATCACTGGTTTGTAAAAAATGCCCAGAGCTGAGCCCTTAGGAGCACTTCCAATTAACAACACAATGTTTTCCTTTTTGCTGAATCTGTTTATTCATTATTAAGTTCACAAAATGCACTAATCCCTTAGCTTCAGGGCAGGTTTTTTTTTAAGCAATTAGAAAGAATCCCAGTTATCTGTTTTAGCATTGGAAATTGTTAAAGAAAGTAAATACACAAAACCAAAAAAGCCTATACTCTCCAGAAAAATAAAACTTCTAGAACCACATGAACTTCTCTCAGTACTAATTCAGGAGATGACGCCTGTGAATTGGCATTGTGTCTGACATCAGGACTGGTGAATAAAAAGAATATAAATTTGAATTCCGCCTGTTAGAAATTTAGGTTCTCTCTGAATTACACAGTGAGGAGAGGTGACTGCCTAAATCATTTTCTTTGTTTTCCACAAGAACCAGGTGTCACAGCCACACCACAGGGCTGTCTCTTTTCACTGGCCAAGTGATAATGGCCATTGGGCAGAAGGAAAAGCCATGAAAACAGAGATGCAATTTCAAAGAATGAGTTTATGCCGATTGATTCAGCATAGATCACTCCACTGAGCCCTGCACTAATTTTGCTAGTTTTCTCTTGTCTAAATGTTTCATTGGCTCAACAGAAACTTCTAATTTATCAGTACAAAGTAATGAATAAAATAAAACAAACTATCGTTTTGAGTAAATGGTATTATTCATTAATGAACACTTGAAGAATGAAGAGCCCTCAGGCCAAGGAAAGCATCTGAGACATCCAGCTCACTTTGCTTGCCTTCTATCTTGCTATCTTCCCTGGGGACATCTTGAGGGCTGGCCTAAATTGTAGATTCAAAGAAGCTAGGAAGGAGAGAAGGAAGGGAGCTTCTAAATTTAAGCCTTTTGCACCAGTTCTGAAATCAAGGCCTTAGTGTAGTACACTGATGCCTTGCATTATGAGCTAGATTGTGACTCCCCATCTCTCAAAATTCAGATATTGAGATCCCAGAACCTAGTATCTCTGAATGTAACTGATAAGGTCTTTAAAAAGGAAATTAAATTAAGATTATGTCATTAATATTGGGGTAGGAGGTGTTACTGGATGAAAAAGTACAAATAGGAAACATCAGGGAAAGTTGGATTCTGGCTAAACCAACCTAATGGGATTCTTGCTGAAGTCAGGACAGGGTGATCAAATGCCACCTGGGGGATGGTGGAGGATGAGGAACCCCATTAGATATTGAAGTTGGGGATTCTGGTTCAACTGTCTTAGCAGGATGCAGGATTCTTGCTAAAATTGGACATTGTAGAGAGGAACACAGAAGCCCAAAAGTCACAGCCTAGTAGATAAGAAAACTTAAGTAGAGTTTGGTCAGGGAGAGAATGTTTGTCAGCCCTAATCCAAAGTGACTGGTGCCCTTATTAAAAGAGATGAGGAAACAAGCAGAGACAGATGGAAGATCATAGGAGGATACAGAAAGATCCTGACCATCTACAAGCCAAAAAGAGAGGATCGGAAGAAACCAGTTCTGCTGATGCCTTGATCTTGGGCTTGCAGCCTCCAGAACTGTTAGAAAATAAATTTCTGTTTAATTTACCCAGTACTCTGTTATGGCAACCCTAGCAGACTAACATGCCTTGTAATGCCTAACTCTATGTGAAAATCATACATGTACAAGTTCTTGTTCAATGTCTTTCTTAGAAACATTGACCAGACACTAGGCTTCACAAACAGTTCTTTAATCATCAAGATAAATTTTCTTTTATTAGGACTATCGGTGGGGAAATAGTTATAAAAGGGCTAAATGTGCCACAGAGTGAGTTAAGAAAAAGAAACAGGAACAGAAAGCCTTGATTTGGAAATATAAGAACACATGAATGCAGGGTTTAGATAAGACCCCAAACTTTGCTATCCCTGGTTTGGGCCCATAAATGGAGCAAAAATAGCTAGGTTTTAGCAGTGCCAAAGATAGCAAGGACAAGTAGAATGGAAAAAATATTAGGGGACTAGCAAGTGGGAAGCTGTGCATTATTTGTAGCAAATTCAGGATGAATTCACTCTTCCTGACAATTACTTAATATTCTAAAAACCAATAAAAATATCTTAGGGTTAAGAAGAATTTTAACACCCTGTTTTTTGTTTGTTTGTTGTGTTTGTTCGCTTATTTATTTGTTTGTTTATAGCTGCCTGGCTCCTCCAGAGCACTGATTTATTTAGCCAATATTTATCTTTGGTAAAGTCTACTTTCTTCTCTAAACATGCTTGTTAGTGGTTTTGGAGCTTTCCTGAAACTATGTGAGAGTGACTTATACTGCGAATTACTAGAGAAAATAGAAGAAGAACAAATTTTGAGAGCTTCTTCCTGCTCCCTCCTTTGTCCTACCACCTCCATAAAATTCTGAGTTTAAGGACTTGCCCCCATTATATCCAGTATAGCACTTGTCTGTGCCAAAAAGTTTGACATGCATTTTTAAAAATTTAATCTCCTATTTTGAATGAATGGAAAGGTTTTGAATACAAACGCACCTCCGTTCCAATTTAGTTTTTGCTTCTTTTTAGCTGCATGACTTTAAGCATACGATATAAGCTTTCTTAGTCTCAGTTTTCTCATCTATAAAAAAAACACTTTATAAAAGTATTACTCTGAGGGTTATGTGAGATGACATATAAAAAATGCTTAGTACAGTTCTTGGCATATAGTAAGATAGGCAAATTTAAAAACATATTAGTCGGGACAATGAATATGATGAAGATAATATGCATGTATTAGTGTCTTCCTTTTATAGATATAAATATTAAAGTTCAGAAACATTATATAATTTGTCCAAAGTCACACAACTAGTAAGATATGTTATTGGAATTTTAACAAGTCTGCAAGCTTGACCACTTTGCTATATTGCTTCTTAATTCATGGTTATTGAATCTCTGCTATATAGTATGGATGATGTTAGCTCTGGAATCACAAAATAATGAAGTGAATCTCTAAAGTAAAGGACTTATATATTGTGGCTTATCTCCTTAAACACTTTGACCACTGATGTTGAAACGTATATTACACTTTCATTCTTACTGTAGATGGGCACAATCAGTTTTTAAGAAAGCTACTCAATCGTTTTTATTTCACATTACTTATTCACTTTTGCTTTATGAGAAGGTATGCCTTAAAGTATCATGTGAATTGATTCTGGACAGACTAAGCATTATATTTAATAGTATTGGGTCCCCTTTTAAGCTTTCAGAGTTCCTTAACAATATTTCTTTTGTTTTTCATGGGTGGTTTATTTATTTGGTAACTTTAAGGATATATTTGGTGATATGAATCAAGAGTATGAATAATTATTATATCCTCTACTTAGAAAAGTCAGACAGCTATCTAAAGATAATAAAGAAAAATGAGAGAGAGAGAGAGAGAGAAATAAGCTTTTTACCATTGAGTATTAAAAATACAAAAATTCTAACAATATTGTAACAAATGAATTACAGGAAAGCAACTGAGAATTAAAACTGCAAGCCTGCCGCTAAGGCACCACAGAGAAACTGCAGTAGTCTCGGCACACTGAACAATGAAGCATAATACAATTGATTCACTCCAGTTATGAGATACTCTGACCCAAAGTTATAAAAATAACTGTTTTGTTATTTATTTTGTTGTTGTCGTTTAACAAAGTATAGAAAAAATCAAACTTTATACTAACATTGTATTACTTGTATAAATTTAAATTGAAGAAGAATTATTTTGATTGAAATAACACATCTGGCACCAATTTGTTATTGTGCTCTACGAATCTTTGCTGGGTAGCAAATTGAGGGTCCATGAATAGCAAAATGTCAAGCTTAGTACTGAACAGGTTTTTAGATAATTTAGCAAATAAAATAGAAACCAAAACCGTTCTTCAGTTGTTTTAGTGATATAGAAAAAAAAAATGGGAAAATATTGAGGCCTAGATAATCTAGATACTGAGTGTCTTTGTGAGGGTCACTCTTCCATTTTCTTTCTCATTTAAAGAGGTATAGAGAAATAAAAATAACATTATTATATAAAAATAATCTCAAAACTGTTCAAATTTATTTAAATAACAGAGAAGAGGCAAATTCCAATACTTTATTGTTAGTAATAATTAACCTGAAATTTATTTATATTTATTTATTTATAGATATAACCTGCAATTTATTCATATAACCTGCAACATACTATAAATTGTACCTCACCAGCATATCAAGAGCTAATGGGAGAGAAACAGTGGACAATTAAAAGTATTTTTACATATCAACATGTAACCTCTAGGTGCTCTGACAGATGTCTGAATAGGACACAACATAGGCACCAGTGTGGGTGGTCATTACTCCCAAATGTACTGAGGGGAGGCTTCAAGGAGGAAGTAACATTGCACTTCAGTTCTGAAAGAAGAAAAGATACAAATCAAGTAGAAATTTGGGCACAGCAAGTGGAATGAGATGTCAGAAGATCTTCCTGGGAATGTAAGCAAAGACAATGAGAGATAAAGCATGATGCATTTGGTAATCTCCAAATAGTTTAGAATGCTCCATACTCCTTCAGGGTTGTGTAGAAACATGTTGTGGAAGTTAAAATTGAGTTAGATCATTATTGCTGGGAGATAATTCTTCAGAGGTCTTTTAGGTTTCTGTATGTCTTGCAGACAAAGAAACTGATAAATTTTCTTGTAAACTATCTTATCATATAGACTTGGAGCAGAGATAAAGTTTGTTTAGTGCCCAGTATAATAAAGGTAATGTCTTTTTCCAGGGAAAAAGCTTAGAAACTTTGCTTACAGTCCATTATAAAAGGTTGGATTTCTCTAATCTTGGGGTTCTTTAGGTATGATACAGACATACTGTATGTGCAATAACCATCTGGACCTGCCTCAGTATTGGTCCCATAGGATTCAGAGAACAAGGGGAACAATTATGAATATGAAATTCATACTGCTTGCTGTGCCACAAGTAAAAAAATTCTTTGTGTCTGACCTACAAGTAATAAAATTCTTTGTGTCTGATCTAGTCTCATGTCTTCTGCCACAATCCATGAAACGATGGTAGATTAACTTGTGAGTAGAATAAAATCTCAGAACCTTCAAAGTTCTATAGTTACATGATCTTGAATTTATTCATCTGTGCAATAAATATTTTATAATGGTCCTTATGATCTTGTTAGTGTTTCAGGCTTTTGTGATAGAACATTTAAGAAAATATTCCATTTTCAGTAATCTTATACTATAGTGACATCAAATGGAGAAATGTCAATGGGAATCCTCAATTAGTAAGGTATATAATGTTACATAGTGATTAGTGCTTTGAAGTAAGGGAAATGGGTAGAGAGTTTCAAAGTCATGGTTAAGGAATAGTAACCTGCAATTTTAAATAGGATTTTTAGGGAAAGTCCAACTGAGAAGGTGATATTTTTCAAGTAAAAACCTTGAAAATTAAGGAAATTTTGAAAGGCTATTTGACAGGTTCTTAAAAACTAAACATACTCTTACCATACCATCTACGATTTCACTCCTTGTTATTTGTCCAACTGAATTGAGAAATATCTACCCAAAAGCCTGCAAACAACTATTTAGAGCAACTTTATTCATAATTAACAAAACTTGGAAGCAACAAAGATGTCTTTCAATAGGCAAATGGATAAACAAACTGATACATCCATGCAATTTATTATCAATATTATGGATAAAAGGAGATATGCTATCAAGCTACAAAAAGACATGGAGGAACCTCAACTGCATATTGGTAAGTGATAACATTAATCTGTAAAGTTGGCATACGTACTATATGATTCTATGTAGATGATATCTGATAAAGGTAAAATCATGGAGACAGTAAAAAGATAAGTGGTTGCAAGGAGTTCAGGGGGAGGGAGGGATGAAAATGTAGAGTAAAGATTTTTAGGAAAGTAAAATAATTCTGTATTTTACTGTAATGGTAGAGTCTTGTTATTATACAGTTTTCGAAACCCATAGAATTTAAAACACAGAGTAACCCTAATGTAAATGTGTCAACTGTAGATTTTAGTTAAAAACATTATATCAATATTACGCATCAATTGTAACATACCACACCAGTACAAGATGTTAAGAATAGGGGACACTGGGGTGGGGGTGTTGAGAGGGTAGGTATATGAGAATTCTATGTACATTCTATTCGATTTTTATGTAAATCTAAAACTGCTCTAAAAATAAAGTTTTAAAAATTATTCTTTAAAGTTAAGGAAAAATCCATTTGAACAGACAGGACAAGAGAGTGCTAGTCAGAGGGAAAAGAAAATGTAAAGACTCTGAAGCAGGGGCATGCCAACAGGCAAGAAAAAATGAGGAGGACAATGTGACTGGAACAAAGATTAGACAGGAAGGACAGGTAGCAAATGATGTCAGAGAAGTAATGGCATATTTAGTAGGTGGATATAGAGACTTTGCCTTTTCTGAATGAGATGGGGAACCATAAAGGTTTTTAGCAGGAGTGACATAATCTGTATTAAATATTAAATGGATCATGTTGGCTTCAGTACAAGAAATATATCGTACAAGAAAACAAGGGTAGAAGCAGTTAAGCTAGTTAAAAGTCTATTGAAATAGTCCTGAAAATAAAAATGTATATTTGGATCAGGATTTTTAACCTGAACAATTGGAAGTTTCGAGTGAAACTTTACAGAAATAAGACAGATGTAAACCTGGCATACTGATCAAGATAAGTAATTCTGTGTTAACTGTGATAAATTTGAGATAGCTGATAGACATCACAGTGGAGATATTGAGTAAGTACTTGTGTATTCAATTCTAGGAAGAAAAATTGAGTATATGATTATTTTAGGAAGATCTCTCTGACAACACAACACAATGAGGAGTGGATTGGTGGAGGATATTTGGAGAGTCCTACTGAGAAGTATTGGGAAAGCCTGGAACAGTGAGTTAAGAGAAGAGAGGTTAAGAAAAGAGACACAATAGGATTTGACACTGATTACATGTGAGGCATTAAAATAGAATAAGGGTCCTAGGATCATTGTCAGTTTCTGACTAAAGTGTCTGAATAGATAATGACTAAAACAAGGAATAAAGGAAATACAGATTTTTGAGAATGGAAAATGAGTTTAATTTTGAGCACACTGAACCTAACTTTCTTGTGGGACATTAAAGTGAAGATAAAGAAGAAGGAGAAAACCAGGAAGACTTCTGGGTTCCCATACTGTGTAACTTGGTAAACAGTAATGTTTTATTAACTGAGATTAAGAATGATTAAGTTGAGGGTAAATATGATAAGCTAATTTTTTAAAAGGATGGAGTCTAGGTACCTATGAGTAAATAAATAATTCTGCATCAGGTAGGATTAGGTTCAGAAGAAAATATAACAGAAATTCCTGCCCCCCCACCCCTGCCCCAAATGGTCAGATCAACAAGATAGAAATTTCTTTCTCTCTCATAGTAGAGAAACATAAAGGTATGTGGTTTAGGTACGATAAGGGAGATCACTAAATGAACCTGGATGTACCTTGACTATGAACTGTTTTTCAGTTTCAGTGTTAAAATATTGGAAGACAAAGAACAAACTTGCAAACTTTCCTGTGGCAATCTAACATTTTAGGTGCAGTTTAGTTATGTGGACATAACCAACCTTTTCTAGATTTCTAAGATGAAGTTAGTTTTATCTTTGTTTTACAGATAAAGGAAAAGACTCAGAGAAGGTAAGTAGCCTACTCAAGCATCAATCAGTTAGCAAATGACAGAAACCAGTCTTCCAACACTACATTCCATGCTCTTTCTTTGCAATCTACTTCCATTCTCAACTTTCCAGTATTAGATGTGGAATTCTGAGGGGAGGCAGTGTTAACAAGTGAGAGAATTGAGTGAGTGTGGCTAAAATATTGGTTATGGAGGAAAATAAATTACTATAGAAGCCCACAGAGTTCAGGGGTGGAGAATAGAGATGGTTTGATTGTTTATAAAATGCTTTTGCTAGATTATCTATTAGGGATGTTTCTTTATTGGAACTTTCAATGTATTGTTTAGTGTGTGTTCTAAAACAATTAAGGAGAGGTAAAGTTTACATTTCCAAGGCAAGTATATATGTATGTATACATGTGTGTGTGTGTGTGTGTGTGTGTGTGTGTGTGTGTGTGTATAAAAATTTCCTTATCAGATAATATATAATTTTATGTAGGTTTTCTCAGTTTAAAGACAGCTTATGTATACTCACAACTTTCATAGACAGAAATTATTTTTCTCTCCTATAACAGACAATGCCTAAACTTCTTATTTTTATGGTAAGAGATTGGTAGAGTAATAATTTTCTACTGACTAGACAACTACTATTTCCATACATATAAAAGCTACATTTTTATTGCAACTTAAAAGATATGATCCAAAACTCTAAAGTATTGATAAAAACCTAATGTATAATATATAATCTCTATTTTGTAAAAACAACACATACTCACCAATCTTAGGGTTGAATTTGTTGAAATTTGTACTTTTTAAACTAGAATCACATCTAGAAACAAACATTGGCATATGTTGTACTTTATAGAATATCCTTATTTTAATAATAATTGTCTTTTATGCAGTATCTATTATAAAAAAGGAAAATAATTTCTATTTATGAAATTTGTGAGTATACATAGGTTAAGTATACTATGTGAGTATACATAGGTTAAGCTTCAATCTTAATAGAATATCTATAATAACTAAAAATCATCTGATTATGAAATAAAAAATATTTATATTTGTATTAATAGAATCAACATTATTTAAGTTGTCACTTAGAAATTGCCTAAGGGAAGAATTGATTCAGAATAATTAAAGATATTTGAGGAAAAAAACAGACAAACAACTAAAGCATTTAGAATTTGTTGGAAATCAACAAGAAAATTTCAATTTATTTTAAGGCAAATGTATTTATTCATCCATTTATTAACTTACCCATTTTTGTATTTATTCAACACACATTTGAGCACCTTTTTATGCCACATATTGAAGCTATGGAATAAAAGTTTTTAATCAAAGTTAATAGCACCCACTTAATGGGCATTTGGGTAATTGACTTAAGGTCTTATTAAATATTTGGTTGGGGCCACAAATGTAAAATATTTTATAATGTTAAGAACATTTCACATAAAGGAGAATTATCCCACTCAAAACATTGTTAAAAGCACTTTATTGAGAAAATTGTGTGTACACAGTACTTCAAGGCATTCTGTGTGAAACTTCAAGGGACTCATAGTTTAGTAGAAGAGATAAAGAAATAGACCATTACTTGTTATCCTATATGACACGTGCTCTTAAGGAGTCATCCATAATCTACTAGAATACAGCCCAGCAGAGAGGCAAGAGGGGTGTGGAAGCTTTCTCAGAGAAATAATCCATGAAGAAACAAATGGAGTTCTCCAAGAGGAGAAGAGAGGTAACAGTATTTTAGGCAAAAAAAAAAAAAAAAAAAAGCAAAAAACAAAAAACTGCAGTGGCAAAGGCAAGGAGGCATGAAAGAGATTTATGAGTGTGTTTGGAAAGTAAAAGTGGTTGGTTGACTTTTCATACGTAAATACAGAAATGGTGAGATGAGGCAGGAGAAGACAAAGAAAAAGTAATGAAGGGAATCGCGTGTCACAGAAAGTCTTTAAGATATTTTAAGTAAGAAAGTTGTGTGATCAGTTCGGGATTTTTTTAACAGGTGACATCAAGTTGGCTAGATTTTAAAAGGCAAAAGCTAGAGATGGGGAGGTCAGTTAAGAGGCTGAGGCAATAATTCAGTGAGGAATGGTGAGGTCTTATCTAAAGCAATTGAAGAGAGGAAAGAGTGAAGGGAATGGATTTGTGAGAACAGCATAAATCTCCTGCCTTATGCCTATATACTGACATACGACCAAATATACCAAAGCAATGCTTTTTCAGGGACATTTGGAAGGCACATTCTCCCTGAATATGTTATACTACTTGTCTGAAATACCTTTAACACCAGATGAGTAAATTTATTACAGAAGTTTTGATTAGAGTAGAAATCTATTGACTTGGATAAAGACAGTATATCACGGTTAGCTAGTAGTAATACAAAGTATTAAGTCATGAATTTAGGGGAGCATATACAGATGACCATAACTTTATAAAATACGCAGGCAAGATAACAAAGAAGCAGACTATACAATGATTGCATTTTGGTGATTACAAGAGTGAGATGAGCCAAGAACAAAGTGATAATTTGAGCAAATAAAAGAAGTGATCTAATCGAGCCTAAACTGCCCAGTACTGCTCTTGCCGTGACTCCAACCACAGGTTTGAGAATATTATGGTGAAAAAGTAATAAGTAATTTAACAGAAAACACAGAGAAATCTACAATGAATCTACATTGAATTCTACATTAAATCTATATTAAAGGGTGATTGTGTGTGTGTGTGTGTGTGTGTGTGTGTGTGTGTGTGAACAAAGAATAAGATCATTCTGGGATGGCCTCGAACTAATTCAGTGGAATTGTATAAGATTTAAGTTTTGGGAAACTTCTTGAGACATGCAGACCTATTAAATTCCTACTGGTTTAATAATCATTAGAGTAAGTAAATTAACTCTTTAAGGATCCATGTTGTGATACTTAACTTGCCACATGTTGTTTGAGAATGGAAGAAAAGCTTAAAGGATACAGTGTAGCCATATCAACCATTTAAATATAATTACCTTTGGAAGAGGCAAGAAATTAAATTAAATTTATAATCAAATGTAAATTACTGGTATCAGAATCTTTCTTGATAACATATTTTGGAAATGGAAGAGAAGTAACTAGGATGGGAGAAAAAGAAACAATAGGATTCTGTATTCGGTCTTCAATTGTATAGTGTTAGATTATTGCTTGTAAGATACAAATCTTAAATTATTAGATAGAGCTTTGATAGTAAGTCTTATTTCAGATTTGCTTGAGATATAAAATGTAGAAGCAAGATGAAGACGACAAGGAATGTTTGGTATGAATTACCTTATTTTATATTTAAGTAGAACCAGAGAGTTTTAATAAGCAATGTAGGTCTTTAATAATATTTTATTAAAACAATTTAGTATGTTGAGAACTCAAAAATTTATTGTTTAATCCAAATCTTGGTCTTAGATTATATACTATATTATATACTTTAGTTATATTTCATATTTACATGAAAAGATTTTCTATAAGGATTTTTTTCTATGAGAAGTCAGACAATATTTCTAGTTCTCTCTTCTTTCAAAATAGTCTTATCTTTGAAATCATTGTAAATCTTAAATTAAAAAAAAAATTATTTCTATAAATGGATAATCAGCAGTCATTTCAACATACCAACTAAAATAAATGTCAGGGCTGCAGGTGAACCATACGGTAAATATGTGCTTGGCTGATAAAATTTTAAGAAAGTTTTTTCTTTTGTACTTTTTAAATAAAAAATCTTTCAACATATTCTTTCTTTTCCATGGTTTCTCAAAGATTATTAGAATAGCTTTTGCAATTGCACCCACAAGTTTTTCAAGCAACTTAGAGATGTTGAAAGTTGAGCTTTAAGATTTCTTTTTGGAATCTGGGCCTGGATTCTTAAATTTGTTTTCACTGTCTGGGTATTCTTGCTATAATTTTTTTTATGGAGACTTAATTTCCTTTCAATGATATTTTAATAATGTGATAGCATTTCCTATTTAAAAATCAATCTCTTTGGTTAAGAATTCTGAGCTTAGATGGGCCTGCCTTCTTTCTATGAACCTGCCTAAAACATTGTCCTCTCACTTTCTTTTATTATATTATTTTTAAAACAATGTATCATGAGTTTTCTTCTTATTATAAAATGGCAGGTGGCCAAAAATATTAGTGCCAAGTCAAGACTGAATCATTAGCACATTGTTGGTTTTTATATCTTAGATTTATTTCATAATAGTATTCTTTTACTGCTCAGTCTTGGCTACATAGCTCATAATTTCTTTTTATATCATTTTCTGTGAACTTCTGCTCCTCAGAAAAGCTCACAGAACTAGCCCCTTTCTTTTTGTGCTTTATTTGGATCATTAGCATTTGTTTAATCAGATCTTTAAAAATGTTTTCCTTTTCTTTTTAAAATTCTTATTTATAATACTAATCAAGACAGAAATATCTTAACATTCCCTTTGGTCTGACTAAACTTCAGAAAGGCTTTTTCCTGAGTGGGCCCCTAGCCTTTTTCCTAGAGCATTTACTTTAAAATATTTATAATTGTAAATATTTTTTCTGCCTCTTTGAGATGTAAATCTTTTTAAAAGCCTCTTGCACATTTACAGCCCGGGAATGTCTTTCTCAAGGACCAGAAAACTACCTCTGTGAAATGTAATCATTAAGGGAAATAAACCCCTATCTCTCAGTTTCTGTGGGAGGATAGGAAGGGAACTTTGGTTCAAGTTGTAAAACTATCTCTTATCCAAGTTTATTTTTCCTTTGAGTAAGGGCATTTCAACATAGATAGCCTACAATTTCTCCTACCCCAGCAATTAAAACTCTCTATCCTTTATATCAGAATTGAGTTCAGGCTGAGTCTGGCCTCTCTTCTTTACTACAATAACTTTAAATAAAATCTTCTGTTCTCTATTAACATTGTCCAGTGCAACTTTTGCTTTAAAAATATATTACTCATTTTAAAAAATTAATAAATCATCTTTAATTCTTAAACAGATGGACTAAATCTGACTACTTTCTGAATTCCTTTTCTTATTATGAAATAATAGTAATAGTTTGCCATGATTTACCTCCTTCCTTTCTTTCTCTCTCCTTCTTTCTTTCTTTCTCTCTCCTTCTTTCTCTCTTTCTCTTCCACTCTTCCTTTTCCTTCTTCCTTCCTTCTATACAGCTTCCTTCCTTCCTTCCTTCCAGCTTCCCTACTTCCTTCCTTCCAACTGTGTTCTCCTCCTCCTTCCCTCCCTCCTACTCCCTCCGCTGTCCAAAACTGTGCTATTAGAGCAATAATAGGCTTGGGTGTAGAGTTCTTGTCTTTTATAAATCTACTTTAGTTATTTGCCATTTTGGTTCACTTTGAGTTGAAAGTAGTAACTCCTGCCATTTTTTTATTAGAAGAAGGGGGCTTTTCCTGCCTCATTCTCATATTTTTGCTAAGGGGCTTCCATTTCACTTCTCAGAGAAAGCAGTATTAAAGTATTTGCAAACCCTTTCTGAACTCCCTGCACTCATTTCTCCTCATAAGAAGAGGAGACCCTCACCACATCAGTGCTATAGAACACATTAAGGTGAATAATGGTTTTAAGAAGCAGTGTTGTTTTGTTTCCTCTTCTTGTGTTGCATATCCTGCATTGGAGTGTGAAATAGACTCACCCTTGTATTCAGCTGGCTATGTATATATAAAGAGTTTGCCCTGAAATCTTGGTGTTTTCCCAGACAGAATCTACCTAATCTATACTTTTCTCAGAATCAAGATTAGGGGCCTTTTTTGAGGAAAGAGGAAAAAAAGGTAGAAACAGTTCCACTTTGGATCTAGACTTAAACAATGTCTTTACCATATTTTGAGGTAACAAAGCTTATATCATTCTTTAGTGTTCATGTTTATTTTTGTTCTATTTTTTTTAAATAGTTAAACATTATTGAGAAGTTGTAAATATGAAAAATCTCTGAAATATGAAACAAAAATCTTCCATTTTCTGGGTAATAAAACTATCATCAATGCAGGAAGTTTGAAAATGACTGCTTTTCATAGAATTGATATTACTCTAGATCGAGGTCATTTCATATGTAGAGTTGGATATATAGTGATAGAAATGTTATTTTTACTCACCATTAGTGTTGAATTTAAATATTTCTATCATTAAAGTCTTTCTGCACCGGGAGAAAAAAAAGACAAGAAAAAAATAATTAAAAGATGTAAACTCATCTGCTATTTTCTTAGATATGTTGCTTCAAACTTCCATAATAATATGGTGACTTATTCTCTCCTATTCTCACCTTTCTTCTTCTATGCTCAGTTTTCCGGATTTCTTAGCATAAAAGAGACTCCAATAAAAATCAACACGCAGCTTCCTTTGTTATGTGAAACATCTAAATTAAGTTTAACCCAGAGTGGCATAGATTCTATCTGGTTGTGAAGGCTTTTGCACTAGAAATATTTTAAACTATTATAGTGATACTATTAATTTGTTTCCTACTTTTCCCCGTTTGACAGTAAGCTTACTTTCTAAATTTACAAATCTCCTCTTGTCATCATCTTCCCAAAAAACATAGCTGTGGGAGGAAAAGGAATAGGAAGGAAGAACAACAAAATTTACATTTTCTGTTCAGTGCATTCATTGTTACTTAAATAAATCTTGCCTTCCTGGTGGGTGTTTGCATTGGGTTCTTAAAGTTCAGCCTCCTGGGGTTGGCATTAACAACTCTCCCATAAGACCTATTTTCCTAAGGCAATGAACAGAGGACTTCAATGAGACATTAACATCTGAATAGGTCAGGAGTACTGATATTTAGCGTGCCAAGGATTTGTGATATTTATTCATTTAATTATAAATCAAAAGTGTCTAGGCCCTTATCAGCACTTTAGGTTCACATGTAATCCAAATAAAATAGCTACCATATGTGTTAGTCAAGCAGTAAAGATATAGATATAGATGAGCTAGAAATAGAAGTATATATGAATGTAATGAAGAACTCATAACTCTGCTCTGTAGAGATCAAATTTGTGATTTTACGGTGTTGTTGCTCACTATATAAACTCCTTTTCTTGCAATATATTTATGCCAAAAACCTTTGTCTCAGAATTTTGGCTATCATTCTGCCTATGTGCCTTTTACAAGCCAATCTCTCCTGTCACATTTTAAGGTGATTGTTACCTGAAGTCCCCAGATACTGAATTAAAACATGTAGGATACAGAAAGAAGAGAGGAACATTGGTTATCATTACTTTCTTGCCATAACCCTGATGGCTATATGGGCGTTTTTTTTTTTTTTTTTTGGTCATATTTTGTGGCATAAGGAATCTGAAATGAGGAAATATAAATAAGAAACATGAAAGACTTCACTTGCAAAAGATAAATTAAACAAGAGTTAAATAATGTTTTCCTATTGCATTTATTCATGATAAATATTTATTGAAAACTTACTACATGCAAGATAATCTAATACATGTTCCTTGAGGTAAAACTTGGTACTGTGCATTAGGCAATGTATGTAAGATAGAGGTCATATTCTAGACTCTATTCTCATACTCTTTGTATAACTTTGGGCATTATACTTAACCTCTGGGAGTCTATGTTTCAAATCTATAGCATGAAAATTTTGACACTTGGCCAGCCTATCTCAGAGGGTAAGTGGGAGATTCAAATAAAATAATGCATATGAGAATATCACTAGAACCTGAGGTTCTTAATTGAGGACAAGGATGCTTCATACATTTTTGTGTAATTGAAAAGACTATAAAATAGAATATGGATTTAAGGAAATAAGCATAGTGTAATGGTTAAGATCACAGATTTTGGGTTTGAATCTTAGGTTCACCATACACTAGCTATGTAACCTTGAACAATTTATTTAGTTTGCCTCAGTTTCCTCATTTGTAAAATGAAGATGATATTATATTTAGTTCATATTAATATTATGGGAAGTGTATCAATTAGTTTTGGCTGCAATACAAATCTCCTCAAACCTATTGGCTGGAATCAGCTGGGTGATTCTCCTGCTCTTGCATAAAGCTACAGTCAGCTGGTGATTTCACTGGTGGGTATTTAAGTTTACTTAGCTGTCTGGTAGGTGGTACGAATCATTGGCTGGCCTGTCTCTCCATGTGATTGTTTATCTTCAGGAAGGCTGTTATGGATCTCTTTACTTGTCCAAGTCAGGGCAATAAGAAAGTAAGAGCAGAAGCTGCAAGACTTCTTTCAGCTGAAACTCTCCACTCATAAAATGTCACTTCTGCTGCATTCCACTGTCAAAATAAATCACAAGATAAGTATAGATTTGAGGGGATAGAGAAATAAACTTGGAAAGTATTACCGTGGGGACAATCTAAAATCTATTATTGCCCCAGTGGCACTGAAGGGTCCTCAGTTCTTTCTGCCAATGCAGTAAGGAATTATGGATCAGCAAGATTTAGGAAAAGTAAGATATATTGAAAGTACATTTCAAAAAAGAAATAGGCGATGCCAAAGAAGGCTGTAGTTAAACATTATATTAGGGCCATGATGGGAGGTTACAAGGGTGGTACTAGATGATTGGCATGTGAGGTCATTTTGCTTGACATTTGGCTGTTATATAACCCTTTGCCTATTGTGTGTGCGGTTACCCAGAATTTAGTCTGTTATAATTAGATTCATGAACTTCTGGGTCCATGCATGATGTTATGATGGTATAATGAGGCTAAGGTTACAATGATGGTATAATGAGGCTAAGGTTACAAAAGGGTTAGAGTAGTACTAACTGCACAGGTGTTTGCGACTGGAACAAACTGGCTACTATTTTATGGTTTTTCACTCCTTGGTGCCTCAGGATGTAGGGGTAATTTATAACCATAAAATGGGTGTTTTAGAGAGGTCCTAAGGGTGGTCTTTGAGTGGAGCCTTTATTTCCCAGTCGCATATCTCTGACAAACTACTTAACATTTCTTCCTTCAAGTATTAGGGAGCCAAATCATTGGGATTTGGGGGTGATGACTGCTCTAGCTACTTCAGGCTGAGAAGGGGTGGAGATAGAGGATGAGGTCCCTATATTTGCTGTCAACTGGGGGCAATGGTTGTCGATGTCTATCTAGGGGTCCATAGTATGGTATAGGATCTGTTGACTGGACTGGATAATATCTCCCTCAGAGGACCATCTGGAGATGAATTACCTGGGCTCTGGAAAAAAAACAAATTGAACAAAATAATTTAGGAGGAGTGGTCTTAGGAGAAAGAGAATAAAAAGTAAGATTAAAGGAACAACAAGTGATAGGAGAAGGGATTGTAACCACGATTGCCAATTTTCAGTAAGAGTGCCTATGCCAATGGGTTCTATCTTGTCTGCAAATTTAAGGATCTTGTGGATAGATATGGAAACCTGTCCTGATAGATTGAAATAGAAATGGCATTCTTCTTTGAGGTAAATACATGTTTCCCCTTGCCCTGCTGTCAGAAGATCCAGGGTTCTTTGATTTTGAAGTACTACTCCTGCTAAAGAATCCAGTTGTTGCTGGATTTGGGCAAGGGCTGAGGCTGTCTCCTTGATGGCCCTGGCAGTCTCTCTTGATAGTTCTTTTTGAAGAATGAGTGCAGTGTCGCTTGCACTTGCCCCTGCAATACCCGTAAGAGAAGTAATAGCAATACCTAATGGATAGATAAGTAAGTGAATGATGCATTTTTATAAATGGAATGATATCCAGGATATGGGATCGAAAAGTTATCCCAAGCAATACACATATCTAAGGTATTATAGCCTAATGAACAAAATCCTGTCCATCCTCTTTTCCCACAGATTCAAAAGATTCCCTTCAACAGGTCTATCTTGGCTGAAATAGAGGATTTGAGGATTGTTGCCTCCCATGAACTCTTGTCCCTTTAAGACACTTTCTGAGTAGCAAATTTTGCTAAAGGTAAAGGCAAAAGAAGATGACTGTGGTCAGAGCTAAAAAAAAGTCCCTAAAGAACATAGTTCCCCATTTAGGGTTTCAAAGGAGACCAGATCGGTTATCTCGTGGGATATAAAGACAATTGCAGGTAGCAATGTTAAGTGGCAGGCTGGAAAAAGCGTGAACATTTGGACGGCCTCTACAAAAGTCACTTTTAGAAGATGAGTTGACTTTAAAAAGAGGAACTGGAGGAGCTGATTTTGAGAAGAGGATATAATTGGTGACTTTTGGAGCCTGGCTATTTAGGGAGAAACTCCCTGTTGAAAAATTGCTGAGTCTTGGGGAGCAAATTAAGTACGTCCATGTGCATTGTGAGGGGAAAAGCTTCCCAAGAAAAGGGCCTGAAAAAGAGTTACTGAGCATACAAAAAGGAAAGGAGACTTGATCTCTGTTACTGAGGAAAGAAAATATGATTCCAGAGGGGGACTAGACTGGATTAGTAAGTAGAGTTTTGATGTCATAACTATAGAAATTAAAATATTTTTGAAGATTTAGGTTAGCTTTAACTCCTTATGACAGAGTTGAAGAGGAGGGGGTTGATAAAAATATTGGAAGGGTGACCCATAAATAATCAGGAGCCAGGGTAATCTACTCTCAGCTCTTAGTAGATAGACAGAACCAGCAGGGCTGAGAAATCTTAAGGAGCGAAGCTGTTAGATAAGATCATTGATAAGGCTTAGGTGGGATTGGAAAAGTCATAGTAAGAATTTTTAAAAAGTGAGGAGAAATTTAAAAGAATTCTAAAACTCATCCTGGTTTTTCTCTCTTGAAGAGGAACCTTAGGTCTTTTATTGGTTCACAGTGTAAGTAGAGTTTGCTGTAGGGGCCTCTGGAGTCTTAAGGTAAGTTTTGACTTGATAGTGTGGGTCCAACTGGAAATCCCAGGACCTTCACTGCAGTTGGGGAAGATCAAAGAACAGGGTAAGATCTCTTCCAAACTGGCTATAGCTGAAAGGCTGGAGAATTATCCTTGTATACTTTGATTAATACTTGGGTACCAGGAAGATATAGAGGGAGATTCTTTGTCTCTTTGAGTTCAATTGTTATTCCATAGTCCTCAAGAACTTGTTAAAACTGATTAAGTGACCTAGTATAAAAGCCTAAGGTCATATAGTCTGTGTCTAATAATAAGTCCAAGTGAAGGAATGGCCTTCCACATAAGGCTTCAAAAAGGTTTAGGCCAACTGCCATTTGGGGAGCTATCCTGGTATGTAAAAAAGTGATGGGTAAAGCCTCTAATCAGTTTATAGAGACCTCCTGGGCAATTTTCCAAATGGTGGCTTTAGGAATTGATTAGTTCTTTCGAACTTTCCAGATGTTTGGAGCCTCCATGAGCAATGAAGATAGTATTTAATTTCTAAGGCCTTTGAGAGAGTTGTAGAGAGTCATTTCTCTTTAAACACTCTGGATACTAAGGAGAAAAGAATTTCCCTTCCTAAATGAGTAGAGTCATATAGGGATTTTATTACTTTCTATTGGAGACTCTGGGGAAGGAAGAGGATTTCTTCCTTTTGGAGCCATTCAGAGGGCATAGGTTGAAATCCTCTTTGGATGGTCCAAGTTTCCTCTTCTTTAGAGTGTTTAGGAGTGGGAAGAGGACAGGGGTAGGTATAAGGGCTTCCTGAAGGGGAGGTTCTAGTAAAGCTGCCTTCTTTGCAGCTGCATCTGCAGCTCGGTTCCCTTTGGCTACCTTAGAATCTCCTCTTTGATGTCCTCAGCAGTGTACGACAGCTACCTGTTAAAGTAATTGGGGAGCCTCTAAGAGGTTGTTGATTTGAGAGGCATATTTGATGGTCTATCTAGAGATCATGGAGAGATAGCCTCGTTCTCTCCAAATGGTCGCATGAGCATGAAAGACTAAGAAAGCATATTTGGAGTCTGTGTAAATTTGGAGTCTGTGGTTACTCTTTTTCCTTTGGCTAGTTCTAAGGCTCTAGTAAGGGCAATTAATTCTGCCAGCGGTGCAGATGTATCTGTAGGTAGCAGCTGTGCTTCTATAATGTCATAGAATGAGCCAACTGAATGTCCTGCTCTCCTCTTACCATCAGCCATGAAGCTACTCCCATCTGCAAACCAGAAGTTATTAGGATTTTCTGGAAGTTGATCTGTTAGGTCAGCCCTGGGGCTATAAGAGAGAGTTTGTCATCCAGCAATAGCAATAGGGTTGCTGGATTTAAAGTCCCAGAAGTAGATATAGTTATATCAGGGTTTTTTAAAAGTAAAGCCTGGTATTTTAGAAGTCTATTTTCGGATAACCAAAGGTGGCCCTTATCTTATAATAGACTTGAAACTTGATAGTTTGTATAAACTTGGATGGGAGCTCCTATAGTGAACTTATGTGCCTCTTCAATGAAAAAAAGTATCTCTTAATATTCTTAGACAAGCATTCCACCCTTGAGCAGTGGGATCTAATTGCTTTGACAAGCAGACTACATGTTGATGGCCCTAACCATTGGGTAAGGACCCCAAGAGCTATAGTATTCCTTTCATCAATTTAGAATGGCTTAGATGAGTTAGTCCTAGGGCAAGGGCTCTGATGAGGAAATTAAATTTCTGAACACCCTCCTGCTGAGACTGTCCCATTTGAGGACAACGAGTCATATTTTCCCTTTAAGATGTCATATGGAGGTTGGGCTATCAGCCTGTAGTTGGGAATCCAAAGCCTGCAGTATCCAGTGAGTACTAAAAATGCTCTTAATTGTTTTCAAGTGGTTGGGTCCAGTAATTGTATAAATCCTTGGACCCTCTCTGAGGACAGATTTTGGATATCAGGGACCAATATGATCCCTAAGTAGGTGACTTTCTGTTGGACTAATTGGGCCTTGGATCAAGACACCCTATAGCCTTGGTGTCTTGGCTAAGAAATTCAAAATCTAAATGGTATGTTCTATAGCTTTGTGTCGAGTAGGAGAACAGGGAAGGTCATCTACATACTGTAAAATGGATATTCCTTCAAGTTTTAAATCTTATAAATCATGAGCTAAGTCTTGACCAAAGAGGTGAGGACTGTCCCAGAATCCCTGAAGTACTGTCCAAGTCAATTGCCAGTGGACCCCACTAGGGGTGCCCCATTCAAAGGCAAACAGAAATTGGGACTGCGGACTGAGAGAAATGGAAAAGAATATGTCTTTTAAGTTTAAAGTAGTGAATCAGTTAGTCCCCAAAGGTATGTTTCTCAGGAGGATATAAGTGATAGGGATGTGAGAAGAAAGAAAGACGGCCATAGTCTGGCTGCCTCTCGACACCCTCAGCTAAATTCCGGGTGGAATTGACTCAGCATTTCTCTCCTTATATAACCATGTGCCCAGTACACACGCACGGGCTCCTATAACTTAGCAGTGTGACACTATTGTCTAACCTCTGTATAAAATGTGCCACAGTGCTGCGAGGTTGGCTGTGCCCTTGCTGGAATAAAGAGCTATGTCACAGTTGCCTATGGCTCTCCTCATTTTCTTCTAACTGCCCGAGCCTCGTACCCCTTACCTCAGAACTTTGAATCTGCAGCAACACAGGGACTATCAGATGTAAGGGTATTACTGCCTCGTTGATTATTTGTAAATCCTGTACAAGATGATAATTTCCATCTTTTTTCTTAATAGGTAAAATGGAAGTGTTACAGGGAGAATTAGTAGGGACCAAGAGTTCATGTTAAGAACTTAGATATTATATATAGGCTGGAGGTCTTGTTTAACTTCAGGTCTTAATGGGAACCATTTCTGATTAGGGAAATGAGAAGGGTCTTTTAGGTGAATTACAACTGGAACGGCTATTTTAGCCCATCCAGGAATACCTTGATCCCAGACTATAGGGTTGATATGGGTCTCCCAAGTTTCTGAATTGCAGAGGATCTTAGGCTTCTCCGACAATAAAAGCATTTGTAAGGGAGAAGAAATTAAGGCACCACCCAGAGAAATCTTGGGTGTGAGTCTGTGTAAGATGTTCTGGCCTAAATGAGGGCTTGGACATTCAGGCATAAGGAGAAAAGTTTTAGTAAATAAATACCCGTCCCATAGGCAACATAAAAGCAGAGTAAAATATCAAGAAATAGGCTTACTGGTGCCTCCCAAGACTGTGCAGTTTCATGAATAGGGTCCGGTGAAGGAAATAAGGGCAGAGTGGGTGGCCCCTGTATCCAAAAGGAAAGCAATTGTCTTACCTGCTACAACCATTTGTACCCTCCGCTTGGTCAAGTGATGATTTCTTGTGATGGGGTCAATAGGAGGGGTTCTCTTCAGTCTCATGCAACAATTTCGAAGCCTGTTGCTGGCTCTGACCCAGAGTTCCTTTGATCTATAAGGCAGAGAGTAGCCCAATGACACAGCTGCTGATATTTGTAGCAAGCAGATTTGGGAGGCTCTTCCTCGCTGGGAAACTTTTTGGCCCAATGGCCAAGTTGGTGGCAGATGGAGCACTTCGATGAGTTCTTTGCCATTGGGAGTGGGACACTCATGGCCTTGGACAGCAATTAGCCTTGAAGTGCTGCTTACATTTGAGCAGGCCTAGATTCTTCTTTCCTTCTCCTCAGTCTAGACTTCTAACACTTGGTCATGGTTATAAATGACTGTAGTTGCAGTAGTTAGCATTTCATCTAAAGTTATTCCAGGATCCTGAATAATCTTTCGGAGCTTCTGCCTAATGTCAGGAGCTGATTGGGTTAGATATTTGTCTTTTAAAATGTGTTGGCCCTCATAAGAGCTTAGGTCTTAGTATATTTAACAAGGGCTTTCTGGAGTCTCTCTAAAAAGGCTGTAGGGTTTCTCCTGGGCCTTGGGTAATTGCTATCACTTTCACATAGCTAATGACTTTTCGCCATCCTACTGTAAGCTGAGCCTTGTTGCATATAATAAAATGGTCTCTTTCTCACTTTTCAGAAGAGCTGCTGCAGTCCCACCCAGGGTCTTTGGGAGGTACAGCTGTTACCACTATGGGGTATCTGCAATCAGACAGAAGCCACTGGCATATTTTCTGCCTTCCTGTAAAACTCTCTTCTGTTCAGTTTCAATAAGGTCTGTCCCAGAATAATCATGGTGTCTTTCCAGGTTAAGTCATAAACAAATATGATATTTGGGAAAGTAACAATATACCCATCAGAGTTGTCAGAATAGCTTCCTAAGTCTGCTTTGATCTGTCTGAGTTCTCCAAGTGAAAAGGGTTTGTGAACTAGTTGGGGTCCATATTCTCCAGGATCCTCCACTTAAGGGCAGAACTTCTGAGAGGATATAGAGGAAGCCTTAGGTAGTGGAGATTTTCCCAGGTATGGGGAGCATTTTGGATAAAGAGAGGGAGTTGCGGTTAGGGTAATGGAAGAAACTGACAGTTTGGCCCAGGAAACTTCAGAAGAGGAAGATTTTTTAGTATAAAGTATGGCTAAGTTAGTTTGCATTTCTGTAAGAGAAAATCATTTTCTAGGAGTAAGAAAAAGGCTTGAACATAAGGTATCTCTGACTGTTTACTTTGCCGCTTGCAATAAAAATCTAATTGGAGTATGGTGTTATAATTAATGGTCCCATTAATTGGCCAGGCTTCCCCATTGTGGAGTTTATATAGTGGCCATGTGGTGTTACAAAAGAAAAACAAGTATCTGCTTCTTCAAAGTCTGTCGGTCAAATTGAGCCCAAAGAGCTAGAATACAGCCAAAAGGACTTTGGGGCAGTATAGAGGATCGGTTCCCCATGTGAAAAGGAGAACAAACAACTAAGTCAGAGAGCCTAAAGTCTTGAGATTACGATTAGGAGCCTGGTGTTCCAGCGTTCAGTGGCCAGCAGCAAACTACAGAGAGCACCTTGCAGTCACACCAGGTTTTTGCTCTGGGTGATGAGAAAGGAAAAGAAACACATCTCCACATGGGATACCCCTCTCCCTCATGGGGGAGGTGACTGCTCACTAGGTGGTGTAGGAAAGCCTTTCAGGTGAGGGAAAGGCTTCTCTCTCTGGCAAAGGAGAAGAAATTAAGACCACAAGTGGAGAAATCAATTAGGCAATTGAAATCGCAGGTGGAGAAACCTATTAGGGAGCAGAAACAGCTGTAAGGTAATAGGTTGGGAGGAGGGTGGTGAGAGAGGACACCCACATCTTGATCTCAGGAGAAAATGAGAGGAAAAACTTCAGAAGAAAAAATGGTCAGAATATAGGAAAGTAGGCATAGGGGCCTCAAACTGAGAAGGGCAAGGTCTGGGGCTTACTGAGGATTTGGGTCACGGAGCCGAAAACTATTACCGTTTTACTGGGTAATCTGAAATCCGTCATTACTCCAGTAGTACTGAGGAGTCCTTCAGTTCTTTCCACTGATGCAGTAAAGAATTACAGATTAGTGAGATTTAGGAAAAATAAGATTTATTGAGAGTACATTTCAAGAAAGAAATGAGCTATGCTAAAGAAAGCTGTTACCTCATAAAAGTAAGAAGATCTGTATTATATTAGGGCCATGATGGGAGGTTACAAGTGTGGTGCTAGATGATTGGCATGTGAGGTCATTTTGATTGACATCTGATTAACCCTTTGCCTATTGCATGTGTGGTTACCCAGAATTCAGTCTGTTATACTGAGATTCATGAACTTCTGGGCCTATGCATGATGTTATAATGATGATATAATGAGGCTAAATTTACAAAGGGTTAGGGTAAGACTGACCACGCAAACTCTTATGGCCAGACCAAACTGGCTACTATTTTCTGACTTTTCACTCCTTGGTGCCTCAGGATGTATGGGTAATTTATAACCATAAAATGGGTGCTCTAAGGAGGTCCTAAGGGTGGTCTTTGCATGGAGTCTTTATTCCCTAGTTGCTCATGTCTATCTAACAAAAGTAAGAGAAAATCATATTACAAAGAGGTGTGCAAACACAGATGGGAGAAATTGTTGCTATATTTTGTAAGTCTCCACAAGGATTAAATGAGATAAGATTTGCAAAGTGCTTACAACAAAGCTTGGAAATAGTAAGCATTATATAAATTTTAATTGAATAAAATTTTAATACATTTTACTAGAGAATATACAAAATTTATACTTCGATACTAATATGTTTCTATAAAAAGTATCATGTGCGCTAACACAAAGGATGACTTTAGATGAGACAGGAGCACTACTAATTTTTTTTAACAGAAAAATTTAACAGAGGAAAAAGGCATTTGAGCACAGCCTTGAAGGAAAGGTAAAAATTAAATTAGCAAACTGTTATGTCCAGAATCCTTCCTACTTTGAGCTAGAATCTCAGTTATTTTACCATCTTTAGCTATCTGCCCACATAATTCTTCCTCTATACTTTTCTAAAGGTAAAATATCAGGTTTTAGAGAAGAAGCAATCATGCAAGTTAATAAGGTTGCTTTGACTGGGAAATTTTAGATGTCTCTGCTTGCCCTTTTCTAATGCAGAATAAATTGTTTCAATCCTCTTAGGCTGTTTTTCATTTGACTCATTTTTTTCTTCCTATTTAAGAAGGTGAAGAAAATAGTAATAGCTAATATTTGTTGAACATGTGCCTGACATTGTTTTAAGTGCTCTACATCTATTAATCAATCTTCACTTCAACCCTATGAGTTCAGAATTAATTTCAAGATGAGAAAATTGAAGTACAGAGAAGTTAAGTAACTTACCACAAGTCACATACCTAATATGTGTCAGCAACGTGGTTCAACTATAGGCAATCTGGAATGTTACTACCTGCATCCCAGCTCCTGAATAATGTTTCATCGTGAACTATAGATATGGCTAAATATCAAAGAATGTTCTTCTTTTTGCACATATCCCTATGTTAACTTAGAATCAAGTCATCTAGAAGTTGGAAGAGATTCAATAATTGCATTTTGTTCACTTTTTATAGACTACCTAGGTCATTTAAAATTCTAATTTTTTGCCGTGAAATTCAATTTCCTCAGCTTCATTATTTCTGAGTCTAAAAATAATAATATTCATTTAAAATTTGCATTCTAATGAATAATATAAATACGTAAAAGTACATGAATGCAAAAAATTATAAAATAATACATAATTCTGCTATCTAGAGCTACCAAATTAGCCTATTTTTTCATGTTTTCTATCTAAAATTTTTTTTAACAAAATAGCCATCTGACTAAGATCCTACTTTTCCATTTAACTCACTACTGTTTTTGGAGTCATTAAATATTTTGAAGACAAAACTTGTAATAGCTACATAGTACTTTATTTTATAGATGTAATATCATTGTACATGTCTTCACTTAATGACTCAGCTTGCCATTTATTTTCCATGATCCTGGCTTGGCTGTGATATCCTATTTCCCACTACAATTTAATGTCAAGGCAGTTGTCACAATCTTTATTAAATCTCAACTTTTGATGCTGCTTAGGGCACCTTGATCGAGCCTCCAGAAATCAGAAAAAGAAAGATTGTTAAGCTTCAGAAACCCACATGAGACAAGTAGAAGGTGATATTTTGCATTTCAGCCTAGAGTTGAAATAACCTTTTAGGATGTAAATTTTTGGTCAAAGTGAGGTGCTGTTTTTTATATGAAAGCCTCATCAAAATCTCTGTAAATTTGTCATATCAAATAAAGTGAAGGTAACAAAATATTGAACAAAGCTAGACTTGAACCAACTTCCTCATATATTCATTTACGCTGTATTCTACTTAGGCTTTCTAGGAGAACTATTTATATTCTTATATATACTAAGCACTATTTTTTAATTAGATAATTAAACTTTTTTCTTTATTTTGTTAATGCTATTTGAAAATTTTAGCATTTAAGCATTATGTTGACAGTAACTTATTGAGTAGCACTCTCTAAAAGCCCACTTTCAAATTGCCTTCCAGTGTCACATTTCAGAACATCATACAGATTTTTTAATATCTCCTAGAGGAAACCATGCAGAATGATTAGAAACACATCAATATATTTTGTTTACTTGATGGCTCTAGGCCAGGGACCACTCTTAGCTGTTAGAAGAAGCCTTTCAGTCCTTGCCATGCGACTCTTTCCATAATCCTTCCCACAACCTGACAGTTTACTTCTTCAAGGCCAGAAGAGAGGACCTCTATGATTAAGGAAAGCATAAGTCTTCTAGTAAAAAGCTTTCAAAACCCAAGAGAATTACCTTTTAATTAACTCAAAGACAATGGATTAGAGAATTTAATTACATCTAAAAAGTGCCTTAACTTTTGCCATGTGAATTGAGATATCACATCGTATTGACAGATTTCACTCACAATCAAGGGGAAGGGATTAACAAGGGCATGGTTCACTGGGAGCCATCTTAGAATTATAACTGCTGTAGTACTCTTTTCGACCCTTTCCAATTCTCTACCCTGGTCTCACTCATCTTTAACCTTGACTAAAAATCAGACATAAATTTGATCTTTGGTTGGTTTTGACATATTTCAATGGTACATGGGAAAAATATATGCATATAATTTTGAGTAAGCCCTAAATTTCAATTTTGCCTTCACTACTTATTGGCTACTGGAGTAAGTTGTTTAACCTTTCTGAGCCTCATATTTCCCTTCTAAAAATGGAGATAATAACATCACCTCCATTGGCTATTGGGAGGACTAAATAAGATCATGAATGTAAAACACTAAATGTAGTATCTGTCATATAGCAAAAACTCAGAAATAATTGCTATTATTAATAGTGCTATTTTTAGCATTATGCTTTTTCTTTGTCATATATGAGTACGTCAGTCTGTGATAATGTTATCGTGGGGTGATGTGAAACCTGGCAATGCCCCAGCAGCTTGGAAGGGGTCCTTGGTTCTTCCCTGCCAAAGCAGTAAAGAATTACAGGTCAGCAAGATTTAGAAAAAGTAAGATTTATTGAAAGTACATTTTAGAAGGAAACAGGCTATGCTAAGGAAGGCTGCAGACCCATAGACTTTTATAGGTGAAAAGATAAAAAAGAGTATGCTCCAAGGGAGGAGTGGGTTTTTAGCAAAGAGAGCTGTAACAACTCAGAAGTGGGAAAGTTTGTTTATGTTTGGGCTATGATGGGAGGGTACAAGGGCAGTACTAGATGATTGGCAAGTGAGGTTACCTTGACTGACAGTTGGCTGCTATATAATACTTTCCCTACTGCACATGTGCTTACCTAGAATTCAGTCTGTTAAATTAAGATTCATGAACTTTTGAGCATAGGTATGATATTATAATGATGGTATAATGAGGCTGAGGTTATGGGCAGGTTAGGGTAGTACTTTCTGCACGTGTATTTGTGGCTGGTTGAGTCAGCAGCTTTTAGGGTTTTTGTGACTTAGGATTTGGGTAATTTATAACCATAAAAGAAAGAAGTTTCTGGAAGATCATTAAAGAAGGTCTTCAAGGGAGGTTTCTATGGTCACAGAGCTGGGCCTTCATTCCTGTCACTCATGACTACCTAACTACCTAACAATAACAGTGCTTACTTTATTTATATAAATAAAGTATAAATTTTAGAGGACAGGGATTGAGAATCTGTTAGTTTGTTCTACTTGTATATACTTTTGACTATGAAAATTGATACTTTCTTTAAATCATCACTTAAAATATCAGTGTTTTTCAACCTGTTTTATTTCTGAAAACACATAACTGATGAGGTTCACAAATAAGAAATTCTTCTAGATATATCTAGGATTATAAGCAATTCTATGTATTATAGCTATAAGTTTGACATCTTTCTTACTAAGTTTTTGTTTCAAAAGGCAAATGCATAAGTGTGTTATTATTAGAGGACTACCTGAAATTCATGCTAATTAATGTAAAAAAATAGTAAAATAATGAAATACTAGTAATATTTCTTACAAATGATTCAGAGACATTCTATAGTAGAGGTCTGTTGAATTAGAAGACCAATGTTGGTGAACAAAATGTTGTAATTTGTGATCTTTTTCTTCTAATTAGTGGGGATTTACTTCATGTATTGTTTAGAACAAAAGACTACCCAAAGGCTAAATGTCCCAGCAGGGAATAATCATTAGTAAATTAATTCATTATCTGTTTACATTTAAAAATGAGTAAAGCTCTCTGCTTTTATCACAAATTAAGGAAAAATTGTTCATTTAGGCTGAGTTTGGCTTCCTACTGAGAAGTGGAAGGTTTGTGAAATTCCAAGAGTTTTATGTATTATCAAACCAATGAGCCAAGGAGAGTCTATTCCCTAAACAATTAGCTTTCCTAAATGAAGTATGGAAAGAAAGACAATTCATGAATTCTTTACTTGTTCTTCCTGTGTGCAGACATTAGCTGACATTCAGACTCTTTGAGTTGTGACATGAAGTGTGATTTGAAGGGAAGAGACTGATTGCTACTAGTCACCCAGGAAATCAATCACAGCCCTTTATAGTGACACTTTCATGTTCATTTCTCTTTATTAGGTAGCACATTTCACCTTGAAAGTGGAAAACTGTGAACCCAGTGGCTTCCCTCTCTCTCATCATTCTTGACAATTTATACCTTCCCTTTGGGGTTCTCAATTATCAATATCTTTTATTAGCCATTGTTTGAGATATTTTCAGGAATATCCAGATGCCACAAAAATAAACACTGACAATCTCTCAAATAGTTCAATTCTATTTTAGTTGTTGCCGCTAGGAGGCACTGAAAGAGTTCGGTCGTTTCTGCCAACGCTGGTCTAATGAGGCTACGGTCAAGGAAGGTCAGTACAAGTACTAACTGCGCACGCACCTGTGACTGAACTAAACTAGTGGTTGTTTTTGCAGTTTTTACTTCCTCATATTCCAGGATGTAAAGGTAGTTTTTAATGATTAAGTGGGTGTTTTAGAGAAGTCCTAAGGAAGATCTCTGGGTTGGGCCTTCATTCCCCATCACTCATGTCTATCTGCCTAACACAGTGACGGTAAATTAGAACATATAATTATAACCACAATTCTTTCTGTTGTTTGTACATTGCTTTGGATGTTATACCTAGCCAACCTGCTTTCAGATTACATTTATGGCCTCAGCCAGGCAAATTACCTTGAGTAAAGAAAATGGAATGCTTTCACTAATTTTAACTAAACAGTGACAGCTAAAAAGTTTTATAGAATGTTCAACATAGTACTAAGAATTATTGCATAGAACACAGGTTGTGGAGTCCTAAGTGAAAATGCTGCATTGATCACTTCTTAGGAGCTTGACTTTCAAATCATTAAACATCTGCAAGTCTTATCATGAAATTGGGATAAGAATCCTATGCAAGTATTAATACTGGAAGATAAATGAAAGAACTTGTCAATGTTTCTGGTACCAGAAATGTGGGAAATGTGGTAAGGGTGTCTTGCACATAGACCCTGGAATCAGACTTCTTGCGTTCAAGACCCAGCACTAGAACTCAGCAGAGATGATTTGGGTTACTATGTCTTGACCTTTGGTTTTCAGTTTCCTTATCTATAGAATGGGAATGGTGATAATAACTATCCTGTATTCAGGAATAAATAAGTTAATATACAGAAATCAATGTTAAAGCAATGTTAATATACCTAAAACAATGTTTGGAGAATTGTAATAAGTACATTTGGATGTTATACCTAGCCAACCTGGTTTCAGATTATATTTATGGTCTTTGCTAGTAATATTATTAATAGTGTTATTTTTGTCATTATTATTATCAAGTAAATCATCAAAATATTTATTCCTCAAGTCGATCAAACATTGTCATAATAATGGAACTCTGGTTTGTACTTTTACTTCTTGTGATCTCTTACAGTGCATGGCTCTTCGTAAGCAACTAAGCACCGTCTGGGAAAATTATTAAAAGAAGAAAACAATATTTTCAAATCCTTTACAATTGTCTATTCTCTCTTATTCACCCCAAATATTCTTTTCAAAATAATATTCTCCAAATCTAATGAGAAAGCATTTGGGAAACTTCTAATATACATATTTGCAGACATATATGTGCACAGTATGTGTGTTTATGTGTTGAGAGCTTGAGTGATATTATCTTGTTTAATTATCCATTTATATTTTAAGCTTACAATATCCCATGAACTAGGCAGTATTATTTTCAGTTTAGAGTAAAAGGTTACCCAAAGGGTAAATGCCTCAGCAGTATAAAGGGTACAGAAAGAAAGCAAAACAAAACAGTGGTTCATAGTGTTTAATAAATGACACTCTTAGTCACACAGAAGGGTGAATATTTGAAGCCATATATGTCAGAATCCTAAACAGACCTGATAGTTGGTATGCAACAGGAAGTTTGTCATGTTTGTTTATGGCTAAAGCCAGTTGTGACCAGTTGCTTGGTGCCTCAGGTCTGATTAGCTAGTTTTTGTGTTGGACCCATTATTAATTGTTTCTACATTCGCCCTGCTCCTAGTGAATGGACTGTACTGCTAAACCTTTTTTGAGTGTCTGGTGTGGACTGCTGAGGGGTTTTCTATATCATCTATACACTTCTCATATATTTCTAAAAGGAGCTTTCTATAAGTTCTAGGATTTTGAGTGGATCAGTCATTACTCTCATTTTTCAGGAGTCAGAATGAAGGATCAGAAAAGTTCTGTAACTGAATTCTCTGAACTAGTGGCCAGAGTATGTAATATAGAGAAATATTGGAAGAAAAAGATTGGGCCAAATTAGCTCCAGGGTCGTTTACCATTAACTTGAAGTTAGAAACTTGTCATGACCTGAATTTCATCATAATAGTGATTCTTCAGGATGCAAGTTTAATGATTATAATTTATTTGTAGTGCAGGTACCTAGTTTCTAGAACCAATTGTTGGCAAACACGGAATATTTAAAACTTCCAATTTTTCATCTTAAATTTTTATAAAAATTAGTTATTTTAATTAAACTCATTTCCAAGGAAAGTATTATAGTTGAGAATTAAGATTAAACAATACAAAACCCAACAATTACCTGTTTTCTGCATGCACTAAGTTGAAATCTTCTAAGAAGTTGCTTTTTTCAAAAATAATTGATAAACAAATGCAACAGCAATGTTTCTATTATGCTTTCAGACATTTATTCAACTTTTAGTGGCCTGGGAGAATCAAAAGGTCTAAGGCCCAAGAGATGAATAATCAAGATAATATTTTCAATTCACCATTTTAAAAATATTAATTAATTTTTTATGGTGACATCGGTTAATAAAATCCAATAAGTTTCAGCTGTACATTTTAACAGTAAGACATACATATATTTATACTGTGTGCTCACCTCTCATAGTTAGATTTCTTTCTGTCGCCACATATTTGACCCTCTTAACCCTGTCTACCTGCCCCTTCCCTCCTCTCCCCTACCCTCTTGTAACCACTAGTCTATTGTCTATGTCCATGAGTCTCTGTTTGTTTGTCCTGTTCGTTAGTTGCTTTTAGGTTTATATCACACATATAAGTGATATAATGTGATTTTCAACTTTTTCTGTCTGGCTTATTTCTCTTAGCATGATTATCTTGAGTTCCACTCATGTTGTCGCAAATGGCAGTATTTCATCTCTTCTCATGGCTGAGTAATATTCCATTGTATATTTGGATCACAGCTTCTTTATCCAAACATATATCATAGGGCACTTTGGTTGCTTCCAAGTCCTGACCACTGTTTCAGTTCAGCATTATTGAAGGTAATTTCCTTTATAAAATAGCAAAGATAGGAGCTTAACAACTAGGTACACCTTAAATGGCTCTAAGTTTCAGTGCATAGCATTCAATTCTAAGTTGGTACTAGGACTAAGTCATAAGTTATACATCCTTTGGAGAGTTATATAACAGATTTTGGTTTAAAAATAGTCTATATAGTGGATCAGGCTAACAGTGAATGTGGAAATCTCCCAGGAGCTGAGTGGTAAGTAAATGTACAAACCTAGTGCATTTTAAAAAAAAAAATCAATCTACTCTTTTATGCTTTCTACTCTCCCTTCCACCAGTAGACACCCATTCACAATATCTTTAATTTAATTCAAAATCAGTTATATTTTAGATTCATGATATGGAATATGAATTAATGGCTGTTATAGGCTGAATTGTGTCTCACCCCCCTCAAAAAAAAATTATATGTTAAAGTCCTAACCCCCAGCACCTCAGAAAGTGACCATATTCGGAGATAGCACCTTGACAGAAGTTACTAAGTTAAAATGAGATAGGTAAGATGGCTCCTAATCCAATATGACTGTTATCTTTATATAAGGAGGAAATGTGGATATAGACATGGACAGAGAGAAGATAATGTAAAGACAAAGGAAGAAGATGGCCATCTAAATGCCAAGGAAAAGTCCTTTATGACCCTCAAAAGAAACCAACCCTTTCGATACTTTGATCTTGAATTTCTAGTCTACAGAACTATGAGAAAATTTCATTGTTTAAGCCAAACAGTCTGGCACTTTGTTATGGCCACCCTAGCAAACTAATATAGTGGCCTAGTCTAATAAATCTCTTAATGTTTATAAATACTGGAAGAGAGTAATTTGAATGCATATTTAATCTCAAATAAATTAAAATTCATCTTATATGTGTAACACATATGAAATCTAAAGTTGTAAAATTGAATTGTAAGTATTGTAGATTATAGGGAATCATACGACTTTTGCCAATTGTAAGGTAACGAGAATGAGAGCTACAAAGAGAAATAAAGCAGAGAAGTGAAATATGAAATGTTGTAGGGGCAGGGTTACATTTTAAAATCTAGAGTAGGGAAGGCTCCATTGAGAAGGTAACTTGAAGAAGGTAAGAGCACTGGCCATGCTGAAATCTAAGGAAAGAGTGTTCTAAGAAGAATGAATCACATGAGTATTTATGGAGTGTACATGGCTTAGTAAAGTGTTCAATATGAGTTTGGGGAAGAATTGGATATATAACTGTGGTAGGGCAGGAGTGAAGAGACATATAAAGGTGGACGATCTTTTGAGTGCCTTGTAGTTCTTTGCAAAAATTATAGATTTAATTCTACATAAGGTGAAATCCCACTGGAGTGTTATAAGCAGAAGAGAGATATGATTGCACTTATATTTTAAAGGACCAATAACTCTTGCTGCATATTTAAAAATAGACTTAAAATTAGGAAGAGTGGGAGCAGAAGACCTAATGAGGAATGAATGAGACTAGGGGCAGGATATTAGCAAAAACGATGGTGATAAATAGTCACATTCTGAATATCTTTTGAAAGACCCAACATTGTTTTATGGTGTATGAGAAAGAGAGGAGTCAAGAATGACTTATATTTTTGACCTGAGAAAGTGAAATGATGGAGTCAACATTACTGAAGATGGGTAATACTGCAGATGGAGAGGGTCTAGGGAGAAATTTAAGATCTTGATTTTGATAGATCTGACAAGTAGAAAAATATAAATATGAACCTAAAGTTCAAACAAGAGAATGAATTAAAGAAGGAATATATATATATATATATATATATATATATATATATATATATATATATATGTATTTCCTTCTGCTATCCTTATCTTGTCTTAGGTTCTTGGTTGGGTGTCATTCTCAATCTCACATAGTTTTATGTTTTCTTTTATCCCTAGGCCATTTTTCAGGACTAATTTTCCTGCAACTGGATGATATATAAGTAAAAGGAAAAAAGAATAGAACAGCAAATCCAAAACATAACTAATACTTACATTTTTAAATCTTAATTAGGAAATTCATAGTTATAATCAATAGCCACTTAATTCTCTTTCAATAAATTGTGTGATAGTTTAAGCAATTCAGATTCAATTACCTAAAGCAATTAAGAACCAACTTTTCCTAAGTTACTAAATAGATTGCAATAAAAAATAGAAAATAAAATCAATATACACTGTTAGCCATGTATTTTTATGCATTTTAGTGGAATTCCATAAAATGATGTTAAAATAAGTGCATTGATTTTATGCAGAATGAGAATCTAATGAAATGTTAATACTTAAAATTTTCTGCGATAATTTATGAGTAATTAATTAACATTTAATAAAAAATTTCTTAAGAAGAAAAATAAATGTATTATTGGGTCTCCAAATTATTTGGGGAAGCATATTTCCTATACTCCTTCCACAGAGTTTTTGTATCCTTGCTTTTTTTGTAATGGGCCTCTATGTTTCTTTAGAATTTTTCTCAAATATCAATTTTTGTCTTCACATTATGTCACCTGAGCTATGAAACACCTGTTTCCTTCAGACTCCCCTTGAATTAATGTGCACTTTCTGCTCCTATAGCCAGTAAAGGGAATTAGCTTTCTCTTTATCACCTGCTACTACTTCTAACCAAGTTTTCCATGTCGTCTCTCAATAAATGTGCTCTTCTGTGCACTCTCTCTCTTTCTCTCTCCCTTTCTCTCTCTTCTTTCTCTCTCTCCTCTCTCTTCTCTCTCTTTCTCTCTATCACTCCTCCCTCACTCTCTCTCCCTTCCTCTCTAGTTTATGCCACAATTTATCCTTCTCAATGAAGGATGTAAAAAAATTAATTCATCATCTTCTAAAAATTGTCACTTCTTCAACCTCTTGATCTTAGTAACATCTTTCTTTCCTCTGTTTCTGCTGCCCAATCCTTAATTGTTCTCTAATTCTCTATACATTAAGAGTGCATAGAAAACATCATAAAAATAAGAAAATGTAGGTTGAGACCAGGTATCTTTCTTTTTTAAAGCACCTGAAGTGATATTTTATGTTCATGTTACCTCTGTAAATCACTGTCAAAGATCTCATGCTTTGAGTCCTGTGTCTCCTCCAATAAACTCCTGCTTTCCTGCCATTCTTATTTATTCTTCTAAAAATCCTCTTTCCTAACCTCACTATGACTTCAAGCCTTTTATCCATTCTCTGTTTCCTCCAATTCTTACCTATTCTCTCACATGCATATTTTGGTTTTACTCACTCTCATGGACCTTCTGGCTGATCACCTGAACTCCATGATCAATCATCTAATGATGACTATAATGCTATCTTAGAAACTTTCATTTATTAGAACTTTTTCTTGATTTTTATTTGCTAAGCCTCACCTCTGAGTTATTTTATTTTTTAGAGAAAAATAATGTATTTCTTCTCATAATATTATAACTTTTCATAAAAAGTTGGAAAACATAATGAATAATATTTTAAAAAACTGATTATAATCTAAGTAATTTCTTATTATCGATTTTCTAGTATAAAAATCGATGATAATTTCTTTAAACGTTTTCGTTTCCTGAAAGGAAATGTATTTTAGAAAAATATCAGGTAATCTTGCTATTATGAACTGAGTATCTGTGTCCCTCTCCCCAAATTCATATGTTGAAATCTAACTCCCAATGGGAGGGAGGTGATTAGGTCACGAAGGATGAGCCCTTATGAATGAAATTAGTGCCTCTATTAAAGAGACCCCAGAGAGCTTTCTTACTCTTTTCGCCATTTGAGGACACAGCAAGCCCTCATTAGACACCAGAACTGCTGATGCCTTGATCTTGGCCTTCCCAGCCTTCAGAGCTATCAGAAATGTTTATTTAATCCACCCAATTCTATGGCATTCTTATTGAAGCAGCCTAAACTAATGCAATTACACACTGTTGATCTGCAATTTGGTAACATGTGTAAGATCTTAAAAATGTACACGCACGTTTTATTAACTCTTTATTACTCTCACTTTTATCTTTAGTTTTCAAAATTCCTGGAAAAAAAATATAGGGAAAAAGCTTCTTGACATTGGCCTTGGCAATGATTTCTTGAATGTGACACCAAAAGTGCAGGCAACAAAAGCAAAAATAGGAATAAAAAAGGCTCTTCATTTCAGTTTTGTAAATATTAAAAATTATATAGCATATAGTAAATTTACCAAACTTTACAACTTACTGAAATAGTTACACAAAGAAAATAAGAATAGTTTTTTAAACTACTAAAGAATGTAATATTATAATTTAAAAATTTTGCCACAATGAGAACTTCAGTTTCATTTGCCTTCAACAGTCATTCAATCAGTTAAGAAATAATGTCACTCTTACACAAATTCTTAGAAAGAATAAAAAACCTGAAATACTTTCTAGCTCATTTTATGAAGCCAGAATAAACTTGATATTGTAAAATGTGTTACAAAAAAAGAAATTACAAACCAAATTTACTCTTGAACATTGCAACAAAAATCATAAATCTGGAACTATAGATAAGATGTAGTGCATTTTGTTAAAGATTGTGTATTCCTGAAAGCAGTGCTCACTTAATATTATTTTAAAAATTGTCCATGTGAAGATAAAAGAAGAAAAATATAAAATTTTTTTACTATCTATAGAAAAATTAAATATAATATTAATAAATGTCAATTCTCAAATTAATAGATACAATGCAATCCCACTAACATTTTTAGTAATTTTTGTAGAACTTGACAAAAAAAAATTCTACAATTTTCATGAGAATGCAAAGGGCCAAGAATAGCCCAGACAGTCTTGAAGGTCATTGTTAGTGGAGTTACTATGTTGTATGTCAGTATATCTGATATGTTAGAATTGGTGTAAGGATAGACAAATAGACCAATGGAAAAGGTTAAAAGTGCCCAGAAATAATCCCATACATATGAGGACAATTCAGTTTAAAATAAAACTAGTATTATAAAACAGTGGGGTAAGGATTGCTTTTAGAATATTTAATGCTATATCAACTGGACATCCACATGGGGAAAAATATAACTTGATCTCTATCTCACAAGATACATAGTAAATCAAATCTAAGTGAAACGATTTCTAAATGTGATCTGTAAAATAAGGAAATGAAAATTTCGCTTTCATACCAAACGTATTCCAAGACTTACAAAAAATATTTTGAACATGGCTGGTAGCAGAGTGAATGGCAAAATCAATGCATGGTAGGTATATTCTCTCCATGTTTGCCCATTTTGCAATAAAAAAGATGGTATTTACCAACTGAACTAAAAGTGACTTTTTGATTGGATCTGAAGTGATTATTAGTCAGTTGTCTCCTTAGAAGTCATTTCCTCCTCACTTTTTAATTCATTCATTCACTCATTCATTTATTTATTTATTTTTTTAGCAAAACCCAGATTACTCCTTAGGATATCCACATGTCATAGAGCATTTCTCTTTTCCTGTGTAGCAGTTCTGTGATATGGACAAGCATTAGTCCTATGTCTAGCCCCATGTTTGCACATTGATTAATGAGCAAACTAGCATAATCACAATCTCTGATGCTAAATCATGGGTTCAAGGATGAGCAAAAACCAAAACATAAGCCAATGACCATGTAATATTTGCTCTTGTTACAGTTATTGGTCTACACTGATCCAATCAAGTAAAACTCAAAATTTTTATTTGCTGGTTGTAGAAAGCTACACTCTTGCTACATTGGTGTAAATAAGGAAATTTGTATCTGTAGTTCATATCTACTAGAAAACATTTCGTAGTGAGAGAAACCAGCCTCAGAAAGAAACCAACGTAAAGATAATTAAGCCAGGAGAATTACTGAAAATTAATTACCTTTCTTGTTAAAATAATAAAAAAGATCCTTTGTCTTCTAACTCAACTCTGTAGATCTCCATATTTTCCCTCTGCTCTCAGTTTGCCCCATCTCATATCCCCCACTAAATCTAACTAAAGAGTGTTTCTTTCTATTTAGTTCAATATTGCTCTCCTTGGAAACTCAAACAACAGCTTTCTCTTTGCATAATGAGGATGCCTTTTCCATTCAGGTTCTCTGCTTGGCTAGGGTAAAGTTACTGCAGTGTCTTTGCTAGTCCAGTGGAAGAAAGCCAGGGGAAGCTGGCTATTTGCAGAATTGGTTTGGAATTTCAGAGCACAGCATAAATGACTGGGAAGGTCATTTATAAAGTTACTATTATAAACTCTGTGAATAAAATAATAACATTGATAAGAATAATGGATAAAATGTATTGATTCTTTATAATTTGCTCCCATGTTTAGTATTCAAATGGAATCCTTACAACTCTTTTATGAAGAAGGTGTTTTTATTATTCCCAGTTTATATTTGAGGTAACTTAGATTTTAAAAATTTAAATAACTTGTGTAAGGTCTCACTCACAGTGATGAGAAATAAAGCATCATAAAAATTAGTGATTTGGACTTAATAAAACCTCTAAATTACTTTGAGGATATTCAAAAGTTATAGCCTTTTATTACTTCTCCAGAATTCAAATGATTCAGGTAAATCTTTTCATTTATAATGAGAAGAGTAACAAAGGATAATTTTCTGCTACATAGCTATTTCTGTCTTTGATTTTCTCTTAGATTCCAGGAATAGGTTATGCCTTTGAATCATGCTACTCACTCTAGACAGGATTTAAAAGAAAACATCTTTCAAAAATAGACTTGTCAATTCTCAGAGTTAAAAAGAACTTCAGAAAGTTGATCACAAGAAACTGTTGGGTGAAGAAGTTGAAGAGAAAAATTAGACCACCCCGAGGCTCCTCCAGAATCATCTCTATAATTTCTTGCTGAGGACTATCGTTTATACTGAACATTCCCATTTTGTGGCTACTTTCTATCTGAACTAAACGGTGTGAAAGCAGGACCACAACATACACAACTTTTCATCTCAACATTATGCAAGTTGGTAAACTTTATTCAAATATACTCTTATTTGATTTTTAAAACAAAACTGTGAGGTAGTTGAGGCAGATTTTTATTTTTGTTTATTTATTTTTAATTTTTTATGATTAAAAACACTAATTTTCTAAAATCACCCAGTTAATAAGTGAAGGGACCCAGCTTTTGGACCAAGCCATTGCCACGTAAGGGTCAGAATTCTTTTACCTATATTAAATTTACTCAAAATTTAGGCAGATCCATAATTAGATAAAGGTATGGAATAGATATTCTTAAGTCAAATAAAAGTGACACATTATCTGTAGTAATGAAAAATGCATGGCTTGATTCCTCTACCCGGTTTTATTATGGTGAGGTTTACTTTACTTATATTAATATTCAGTCAAAGATTTTAAATCATTTTGTTTTGCAAGAACTATCCTGGAATCAATGCAAAAAGATAAGTCGAGTTTCATTTCCTAATGGAAAATAATCATAATCAAACTGAGCTTTATTCCCTAAATGCAATGGCAATCTTTCAGTAGACTGCTTCTCTGGAAAAAGGTTATTTAGATTTCCAGACTATAAAATTGTGAAAAACCTTGTTCTAAAACTACTATTACCTGAATGGTTTTATTCTCTTTCAGAGGCCTTTTAGGAAGAAATGGTTTGAAGAAACTGTCCACTGAATTAGATTTTGGGAGTGTATACAAGTGAAAGCACTCAAAATTCTGTAATGTTTCATCTTTAGTAATGAACAATGTTTCATCAACAATAGTTATTGATTATCTTTTATGTTTAATAGTTGTGTGTTTGTTCCTGGAATGTTTTATGTTGTGAATGTGCAAAGGCATATTGCGCAGATTTCCCGTATTGAAAACATTTATAAAGTTGTTGGAAACTCTCTTTCCTTCTCTCCCACTTTCCCAAAGTGCAGAAGAAATATTGTGTCCATTATTTCTAAATAGAAGAGACTCATTCAACATTTAGTTAAAAATTCCTACCGAGCATCTCCTACGTGCCAGACTCTTTTCTAGATTGTGGAATATAACAGCAAACAAAACTTTAAAACACCTCAGTGCTGCTGAAACTTATATTCTTGTAATAAGAGAAAATTATTTGCCTAAAAAATATGAAGGAAAATAACCAGAAATACAAACATATCAAACAGGTGACCGAAAGGATGAATAATTAATATTCACTCAGAAAACAAACAGTAACTAAGCATTACTTGAAATTAAAAGAGCCAAATCCATTTTGGTTTGCTCTTCTCTCTGTATTACATATTATCTTCTCTAGACAGAAAGGCTCTGAAAGCCTTTGAATGGAGATCATTTGTATAATAGCTTCTCTGTTTTCCTTTTTTTACCTAGTAAACCAATTGAAAATATTTCGATTATTTTCATCATTAGTCTGTTAGAAATCAATCTCTCTGATTTGAAACATATAGATTTCTTTAAATATTTTAATATTTTGATTTATACCATCCTTGTGAACACAGGTTTCTGGAGTCCAAATTGAACCATGGCAATGACTGGTTCAAGGAAAAATACACAAACACAACAACAATAAGAAACAAAACAACAAAAACAACAAATCTCTCAGATTTTTTAAAAACATGATGTTTGTTCCTTTAAGCTATGCCAGTATTTTAACCTGTCTCTACAACCAAAAAAGTGAAAGATAGGCTTTGGTAGATTTGCCAGTCAGTATTTGAATGTCTGAAAACATTTGTTGTTTTTAAAGAAGGATTCACTCTTAGTTTTTATAATATTTTCCTTTAGCATTTGAAATTGAATAAATGTAAATGTTACATTAATATATTAAGTTCTATATCTTCCTGTGGTAAAAAGGAAAAAATATTAGAACTTTTATTAGATAAAAGAGTAAATTTCTTAGAACTTTTATATTTCTCTTTTGCTAGAGTGTATTTTAAAAAAAGTTTAAAACTTGATAAAAAAAATAAACTATTTTGGTGAGGCAACTGATAACCACCGTATATGAAGCAAATAGTATTTTGATGAAATTCATTAATAATTTCTGAGGAAAAATAATGGGACTGACACTTTATCTAGAAAAGTAGTAACATAGCAATCCAGAGTACTGCCAGTCAAGAGTCTAATGATCTTTAACCAGATATTTATTTTTTCTATAATTTCTAATATTTGTATCAACTCTATCAATAATTTTATCATTCTTTTCCCACAAATATCTTAACTAATAGATAAATATTTTTTCAATGAATAATCTTGAGACAACTGGATATTCATATGCAAAAGAATGAATAACTCTTACTTACCCGATATACAAAAATTAACTCAAAGTCGATTATGGGCCTAAATATAAGAGCTAGATCTATACAACTCTTAAAAGAAAATAGGCATAAATCTTTGTGACCTTGGTTTAGGCAATGGTTTCTTAGCTATCAAATCAAAAGTACAATAACCAATCCAAAAATTAAATTGGATTTAATTGAAATTAAACACTTTCATACTTCAAAGGACATAAGAAAGAAACAGAAGGAAATATTTTCAAAACGTACATTTGATAAGAAACTTGTATCTAAAATACATAAGGAATTCATACAACTCAACAATAAAAAGGAAAATAAATCAATTAATAAGTGAATGAAGAATCTGAACAGACGTTTCTCCAAAGAAGATATAAATAGAAATGGCAAAGAAGCACACAAAAGTTGTTCGACATAATTAGCCATCAGGCAAATGCAAATCAAAACCACAACAGGATACACTTCATACTCATTAGGATTGCTATAATAAATAAAAAAAGGTCTGCAATAACAATATTGGTGAGGATGTATAGAAATTAGAATCCTTATATATCACTGGTGGGAATACAAAACAGGGCAGCTGCTTAGGGAAAGAGTTTGGCAATTGATCTACAAGTTATAGTAGCATTATCATATGACCCCATGATTCTACACCTAGGTACATATCCAAGAAAATCAAAAACTTATGTTCACACAAAACACGTGCACAAATATTTATATCAATATTATTTAAATCAATATTATTCATAATATCCAAAGTGGAGTAAACAAAGTGTGGTTATATCTATACAATGAGAAATTACTCAATGGTGAAAAGAATTAATACATGTTGAAATTTGAAAACATTACACTAAGTGAAAGAAACCTATGTCAAAAGACCAGATATTGTATAATTCCATTAATATGTAATTCCCAGAATAAACAAATCTATAGAGACATGAAGTAAATTAGTGGCTGCTTAGAACTGGGTCCAGGAATGTGAGGATAGTGGGAGGTGTAACTGCTAATGATTACAAAATTTCTTTTGAGGGTAATGAAATGTCCTAAAAATACATAGTGGTGATAGTTGCACAATTTTGAGAATATATTAAAATCCACCAAATTGTGAATTTTATGGTATGTGATTTATATATCAATAGAGCTGTTAAAAAATGAGAACTATTTAAATTGGCTGTTAGAGTTACTTTAAGGAAAGATAATAATAAACCTTTGAAGTATAATTATAAACAAATTATTTGTAAAGTATTTTTAAAATACTGATCCTGATATACACAGAAATAAGAATAATATTACTATTCCTTAGTTCAAATGCTTTGGCAATTTGTTATTTGAAAGCAGCTCATTCATTATCTTTTAAAAAAGCAATCCACAACATATTTTTTTAAAAAAAAAAGAAAAAAAAATTTTGTAATTAAAAAAAGTCATAGCTTATTTTTATATATTGCTAATTATTACTCTCTGAAACCTAGACAGTTAATTGAAAACTAAGCTTTGCTGAAGTGATACTTGTTTATTTCTAGTAAGATTTGCTGCATTTTTTTTTTTAAAGGAGAGATGCATTTCTTTAGGTGACAAAAACCACAATTTTTCACCTTTGGGGTTTTCTCTCCTATAGTATTCGCAATTCACTTCTCAAACCTTGTTTTGTAGTAAGCACCTCTTTAGTTCACGATAATTCTTTTCTAAGAATTCTCATCTCACCTAGGTAATGTGACCCCATCCTCCTGACCATAGGTGTCATGGGATAAATATGTGACATAAACTAAACTAATTTCATTCCCCAATTAAGTTCCACGAAGAAGTCTAATAAAGTGTGTTATGTGATACTTCATGACTAATGCATAGTTCTATAAAAACTCATAGAATAGTTTCTTAACCCAGGCTCACAGGTACATAACCAGGCCCAAAAAACAGTGAAGAAAGAAAAGAAATCTGCAGTTTTAGACTACCCCAGGGTCCTCTTTGCTCCACAATATTTGATATGTACAGAATCCTTTTACTTCTGAAAGTTTCTGTTCTCCAATACAGTGATGCCTTGAAAGTGGTAAGAAGGGTGGTGTTCAGGAGTCCAGTATTCTTTCACTTTCTCCAAATCTTTTAATTTTCCAATGATTTTATCTTACTCAGTAGGGTTTAATTTTACACCCCTGGAATCTAGAGCAGGCCAGAATGAGAGTAAAAGGAGAAAGCACGTGCAGAGTACTGTAGAGGATTTTCATTTCTGAGATACCAAAAAGGCTAAAAAAAGTGTAATGTGTGCTTATTTTGGACACATGAGAAGAAAAGCATCTTTGGAGCCAAAGTAAACATTACTCATATGACTTATAGTGCATTGATACTAACAATAAGCATTAAATTTTCTTTTTGAAAATATAATCACAATTACCTTAAGAATGCAAGAAGAAATCTAACTTTTGGGGAAATAATATTTAGAGGATTAGAACACATTTGAAAACTCAGGTTACTCAAAATGCTGATTCCTGTAATAAAATATGCCAATTTAATTACACATCGGTTCAGCTATTTTAGAAAGTATACTTCTTTGTCATTTGAGAAAATGAAAATTAGACATCATTAACTTCGAATACCTGAGGCTATTTCTGTTACTTATGTGTAGTATAAAATAATTAAATCCAAGTCCAGACACTGGGGAACAATTGTAGAGCAAGCTGTTTGTTTTCCATGTTCCGTGATGTCTTTTAGGAAAGCCATGACTTACCATCTTAAAAACAAAACAAAATTCTCTTTAGTTTGTTTTTGTCGCTTAGTTTCACTTTTTATCTCATCTTTCCTTCACTACCTCTACTTGTTTACCTCTATTCATTAGCTGAAACTAATATACTTTCTTCAGACATATCAGTTTCTCTGAAATATCTGATGCAGCCATTCTGTTGCCTTGATTCTATAACACCAGTCTCTCATAGTTTTCAGCTTTTCATTTTTCCCAATCAAGGTACATTTGATATTATTTCACTTCAATTTAGTTTAATTAAATTTATTTTCTGGACAACTACTATATTATATGCTAAGCAATGTTCCAGGTGTTGAAAATATTAAGATCAATAAATAGGTCTTTTCCATCAAGAAACTCACTAATTGGAAACATGTCAACAGGCAATTGGCACATTACAGGGATACTTCACTACAAATGATGGGGTCAGAAAACATCTTTCAGGGCAGATTGCATGTGTTGTGATGGCAGATACTTTTGGTGACATCTTTGGAAAATACAATCTTCCACATCTGCTTTTCTCACTTACAAGTTCCAAGATTTGGGACTTAATTTATTTTCTTTTATATCTGCTTTTAAACTAGTTCCTTCTTATAATAATTCAGCCATAAAAGAAAATGAAATCTTGACATTTGCAACAACATGGATGGGCCTCAAGGGCATTATATTAAGTGAAACAACTCAGGAAAGATAAATGTCATACCATCTCACTTACATGTGGAATCTAAAACAAAAACAAAAACTCCCCCCAACATCAATCTTGTAGATACAATGAAGAGATTGGTGGTTGCCAGAGGTTGGGGTAGAGAGTGAAAGAATTGGATGAAGAAGTTCAAAAGTTACAAACTTCCAGTTATAAAATAAGCTTTGGAGATGTATATCTTGGACTATAATTAATAACATTATATCACATATTTGCAAGTTACTAAGAAAGTAAATCTTAAAATTTCTCATCACAAGAAAATAATTGTTTGTGACTATGTAAGATGACAGATGTTAACTAGACTTATAGTGATCATTTTGCAATGTATACAAATAATGATGTGATATATCTGAAATTAATGTTATATGTCAATTATACCTCAATAAAAAAAGTAGATGCATGATTAAAAAGACCTGTGACAAATTAGGAAGATATATTTGCAACAGAAAAGAGTTTGTATATAGAATTTATTACATTTTAATTTATCAATGAAAGAGACTAGTAACTGAAAAAGTAAATGGGAAAACATGGAACTAGAAAAATTTCAGGGAAAATCTCAAAATATTCTATCTCATAAGAAAGAAATTACTTTTTAAAAAATTACCATTTCACACATATCTGAATAGAAATAAATTACGTGTGACAATATGAAGTGTTGGAAAGAATCTAGGATAAATGGAAAATTCTGAAATATGGTGGAAGTGTAAATATAACCACTATGGAGAACAATTTAATTAACTTCACTGAAAATAAAAATATGTATTTATTAGATCCCAAACTTGTGTTATTAGACATATATAAAATATTTTTATAAATATTTACAAAGATGTGCTTGTTTTGACAAAACAAAAAAACAAATAAAAGGAAATGTACCTCAAAAATAAAATATCAAATGAAAAAAAACATGTATTAAAACATAGAAAATAATACCAAAAGCATAATTAAAGGATACATATACATGTAGAAAAATAGCTGGGTTTATATTCCAGTTCCAGAATTTATAATATGAACGTACTTGTGTGATTTATTTAAATTCTTTGTGCCTTAGTTTCTTCATCTGTAAAATCAGTTATTTTGACAATTAAATGACTTATTATGTGCAAAGTACTTAGAAGCACTCAGAAGAGTCCCTGTTTTATAGTGAATATTCAACAAATATAGTCAATACTTATTTTATTTTCTTCCTTCTGCTCCTCCTTTTCCTTCTTCTTATTAAAATATGAGCTAAAGAATGTATGCCAATTTATGATGGTGCTTGTCTCTGGGGGAAGAGGTAAATGAGACCAGGAATAAAATATAAATGGACTTCACCTTTGTTAGTAATATTTCATTTCTTTTAATTAAAAATATAAAACAAGTATAGGAAAATTTTAATCTGTACCTATTCCATGTCGTGGGCACAAAGATATTCGTATATTTCTTATTATTCTCTGAACTGTTTTCCAAGAAAAAACTCCTCAAAATATGTTAAGGCATCTGAAATTTTAAATATTTCTTTTATCATAGACCTTATTCTACTATAGTGGCTAAATAGTTTTAAAAAATTATAGCTAAAATTTTTTTATAACAAAATATTTATTTTTTTAAATGAATTTAAGCAAATAACTTGTCAGAGAATTTATAAATGGAGTATTCGCATTTCCTATCACTCAAGTGAGCACAGTGAAATGAGTCTACGAATACAGTATTATATAAGATATTGTACATGTTCTGCCAAAGCCAGTATGGGAGTAAATAGCCAAGTTTGAAAATGGAAAGGGCCTGAAGTTAGCATTTTTAGGGGAAAAAAAAAGTGTGACATTTGTTTACCATTATCCTTTTAATAATTAAAATTGCATAGAGAAACCTGCTAACATTAGCAGAAAAGGAAGAACCCTGTCATCTGGGGCTGTCAGTCCTGCCAGAGATATTTGTTCACTCTACTCAGTGAATTTTCTCTTTGGTGGGGGGCCTTTTCATTCTGGAATTTAAGACAAGACTCTGATTTTAATGAATTTGTTCTCTGTAAATACAATTTTGTCAGACTTGTTAGACTTGTTCCAAATTTTACTTTCAAAGCTATTTGAAACATATTGTCTATTGTAACTAAAGTTTGTAATAATGAAACGGTTTGTTACAATTATATAGTAAGCAGATTGATTCTGCAGGCCTTAGAAAACAAATCTGGATGTGATTATTCTTAGTTCAGTTGTTGAAAAAATATAGCCCCTCTTCTCTTCTTCTATGTTATCTTACTTTATATATTAGGGAGACCCTGAGTCATTCTAAGTCTTTTCACTGTTTGACAGAATGGAAAATGAGTGTGTGGTATGAATGTTACCAGTGTTCATCAAATAGGGGTAATGGTTGAGTTCATTTTCATTATGCATTTCTTATAACCTTTATTATAAAACATTTGAGCAACTATAATTACACAGTGCATTTACTTCCTCAACCAGAAAGAAGTCTAGCTTACTAAATAAAGTAAAAAATTAATGACAACATCCAATACTCTTACACAGCATCTAAATGATATAAACAGGAATATGTACATTCTGGAAAGATAACGTAAAAGAAAAAATATGCCTGACTAAAGTGGGCTTCCAAACCAACCAAGAGAGTGCTTAAAAAGAAAACTAGGAGTAGAGAATACATTTTTATGAGTTAAAGCTTTCAAGGAAAAAAGACAAATTATTTTTTTAAAAAATAAAACTAAAAGCAACAATTGTAGCCATGAGAATTATACAGAATAAGTAGTACTTTTACAATGATTTTAAGCAAAGGGAAATACTAGAGAGAAAATAAATGAGAGATATGAAAATAACATTGATTCTAAAATGTCTAACAGCTCCTATTTAATTACCTTTTCTACTTATCTTTAAAAGACATATGAGATCTTAGCAAAAAGTAACCATGTTAAAATAATAAATATGTATAAAAAAATAAGATGATTCAAATGAAAATGCATATAAATCTTGAAGTTTATCCAAATAAGATAAAAGTTTAGCAGTGAAAGGATCAATGAACTTTTTAAAAAATGAATGTCTTGTGATATTTTGGAGTTATGAGTTATGAATTGAAGTAAGACGAATTACACTAGCAGGAAAAAATAAAAACTTCAAGAAGATTGTGGAATAAATATATTGTGATGGGAAAAAATCCCAAATTCTAAAGGTAAAAAAGGAAGGTGGTTATTTAGCATCCAGATGCAAAAAGAGAGAGAGAGAGAGAGAGAGAGAGGGAAACTAAACAAAACTCCAAAAAAAGAAAAAAGAAAAAGAAAAATCCAAACTTGTTAAACATTGTATAATTAACAGAGTAAAATCACTCAATAATTTAATTTAAAATGTATTTTGGTAGAGAAGTCATGATATTTTATTTTTTATTTTAAGTCAAATGAGGATTACAGCATAGGCTATAACCTTAGCTGGAGGATGTAAGTTTAAAATTAAAGTGAGTAATGAGAAAAGAGTCTAATTATATTTTAAGGCTCCAAATTGCTTAGAACTGATTAATTTGCATGAAACTAAAAAGTGTTGGCAAAGTGATAAATAAGAGTTGGTTCACAATTCTTGAGTAAATATTTGATAATGCAAAATTAAGGAGGTAAATCTCTTCTGCCCTAGATAATGAGGGAGAATAACAAATTTACAGCCAGAGTTACTATAACATTTTTTCCTTTTTAAAGATGAATCATATTCTGGTTTGAAAGACTGAATGCTGCTGGCTTTAGCAGGAGACTTCAGAGGAAATGAAATCCTTAAAAGGGGACAGGGGACGACTACAACAATTGCTAGGTAGAGGTGAGGTTGGGACAGAAAGGTGCAATTTAATAAATGAGAGTTGGAAATGAAGGAAGAATAAATAGAAAGACACTAAATACTATAGCTAACAGAAATTGATATATAAATCAATGTGAGTTATTTGATGAGACTTCAATTCTGTATACAATTCATTTCAGCTCAAATAACTTTTATTATGGATTAGGCAGTGTGCTAAATACTGGGTTTGCATTAAAGAGATTGATGTCTAAATTAAGGGCCACAAAGTAAATGACTACAGGGACTAGAGTTGTTTAAAAAAATAAAAATAAAATTGTCCCAGTGTTAAAGAATGAGATAAAGAGAGGATTATAGCAAATGTAAACAATTGAGATACCTTCTTAAGGAACACCTGCTTCTCAGAAGGAACCATTGCTACCAAGAGACAATGTGGGCTCAGTGGTACTAATATTCCTTCTCTTGTCTGCTCTCCTCTCCCCTCCTGTCCTCTCTTTCTCTCTTCTTTGTTCTCTTTTTCTCTTCCCTTTCATTCTCTCCCCTCTCCCCTTACTCTCTCCTACTTTCCCCGTTTTTTCTATTCTTTTTTGTTTTCATTTTTTAACAGAAGTCAGAAAGCAAAATTTTATGCTGTATTCCAATTTTCAATGCTATCAATTAGCTATAAGAAAGTAAACACTAGAAGGACATACAAAATATGCATATGGGAGTAGATACAGTTCATGGGCTGTCATTTTCAAACCCTGGTCTAAATAATTTAGTTGCCACAATTTAAATTATGCAATTAGTTCTGGATTGAGGATAACCCAAAACACAGTTAGTGAGTTACTTGTTCCATTAAGTCAAACTAATCTTAATTGGAGTTAAGGTAATTCATAGGAGTAAATTTCTCACTTTATTCTCTGATGACAGATTTAGAGAATGGTACTTACAGTGCACTTGTTAATATTTCACTAGACTATTAACAAAAGAGCATGGTCTTTTGCTATTAACATTATTTAATTTATGTATGCCTCTAAATTGGAAATTGTCCCAAATATATGATTAAGAGAATGAGGAAATTATTCAGAATATCTTCAAAGATTTTCCTGACAATAAGATCAATTGTGCCAAGAAGACCTTTTGCAAAAGACATTGTGGAAATCCTACTGCCAGAAGCATATAGAGTTAGATTGCACAGAATCAAAGGCCTTAAACTGTAAAGAACAATCCTGCTGGTCCTCCAAGGTATGGCCTAGATAGTACAATAGTTAGTTTTCATCTTTAATTCAAGCTTTTCAAAGACAGGGTGAAATTCATTATTAAAATCTTCACTGTGGCTCAATGTGTTTTAAACTTTCAAGCAGCTTAATCTAAGTGCGAACATGTAATTCTTTGTATTGTTATGAATGCCCTTTGAAATATTTATTCTTTGATTCATCTCATATTATGAAAAATAATTAAACATAGTCTCAATCATTAAATATCGCTTCACGCTTAGAATTGCAGAGTCTTTTAATCTAACTTAATAAGTTTATTTTTCACAGGCCGTTTTCATCTTTTGTGGATCTCATAGTCTAGCATGAAACATAAAACATCTAGGAACTTAGCGAATCTTTAGCAAATTGAATTAATTAAAACTTATGAAGCAGTCCAATCATACTAGGAGTCATGTGAGTCTGAGAGTAGATCAAAGATGAACTGTACACAAAGAATCTTATTTTTTGTTTAGATAGATATTTAAAGCAATTAAACAGTGACAAGCATATTTAATTTCTCTTTAGAAATTGAAATTTTATAGCTGCTATTTTTTAACTGCTGCATTACACTATTTATAATAAGAAAGTAAAAATGTTTCATTTTATAGTTTTTGGGAAAGAGACATATCTGTCGTGATGAAGTATACATTTTTTGCTGTCATTGCTTACTTTGAATGGCTCTTCCATTATAAACTCAATTTAGTAAAGAGGCATAAGGATATAGTAAAAAGTTTTTAAAAAAAACTAGTGGAAAATTTGGATCCTAATGCTTGTTTTATCATGTTCTAATGATGTGGTCTGACCATGTCAATCACCTTTCTGAGAATTAATTTCTCAGCAGCCTAGAAAAATAATATTTACCATTTTTGTGTTTAAGCCACCCAGACTGTGACGCTTTGTAATGGCAACCCTAGCAAACTAATTCAGGCCCTGTGTACTATGAGCACTGTACTATCTGTCCAGTGTGCTTTTCCCTTGCCACAGTGGCAGTATTCTAGAATGCCAGGAATACTGGCAGTGTTCCAGGCAGTGGCTGCTACATATTGTGACTGCTGCACATTTGTGCTCAGAGATTATTAAAGTCGGTAAATATTCTTAAAAATGACACAAATATATTTATGAAAAGACTATGGAGGAAAAGTACAACCTTATATTTGCATAGTAAAACAACTTTTGAATGAATTTTTTGTTTGATTCACATCTTAACCCTTTCAGACACAAAAGTGTCACCATAAATAAAAAAATTTAAAAAAGCAAAAAATAAAAAAATCATTATGAAAGTAAAAAATAAAATAAAATAAAATAAAATAAATACAATAAAATAAAATAAAATATTTGTGGTTTTATCTGCATTTTACAGATTAGGAAGCTAAAGACCAGCAAGGTTAAGTGAGTCACACAGACTCATATAATAAGTAAGTAGAAAGATTTTTTGTTTGTTTGTGTGTTTGTTTTACTTAGAACCAGTTCTTTCCAACTCCAAATAATTTTGTTTTTATCTACTATTGCCATAGTTCTCTGAAGGAGAGAGAAATGAATTCCAGAAGATCAAGTTAAGTGTCTCACTCAGTCATAAAAATTATAGAACTAGTTATTTCTGAAAATTGCACCTGACATCAGCTAAACAAGTGATTTCTTTTTAATCTTTTTTATATGCTATAAATTTATATCAAAGGTATAATTATAATTTTAATAGAATCTAAAAATTATTATGTTCTATAATTATCATCATAGAAAACCCAGTTTTATTTGCTACTAACAAATTACACTATTTTTTCTATATGGGACATGAGTTTGAGTCTATTTTGTCGGATTTTAGTATTGCCATCCAAGACTTTATTTTTTGTTTCTATTTTCATAAAATGTCTTTTTTCATCAAGACACTCCCAGTCTGTGTGTGTCTTTCAATCTGAAGTGAGTCTCTTATAGGCAACATATAAGAGTCTTGTTTTCTTTTCCTTTCAGCCACCCTACGTCTTTTGATTTGAGCATTTAATTCATTTATATTTAATGTAATTATTGCTAGATACATAGTTATTGCCATTTTATTATTCATCTTTTTTTTTTTATCTTTCTCTTTGTTTTTCTCATTAAAGCCCCTTTAACATTTCTTGTAATATTGGTTTGGTGTTAGTGAATACCTTTAACTTTCTCTTTGTTTCTTTAATTCAAAGTGATATCCTTGCTGGGTAGAGTAATCTAGGTTTAGGTCCTTGCTTTTCATCACTTTGAATATTATCTGCTAATCTCTTATTCTGTCCTGCAAAGTTTCTGTTGAGAAATCATCTGACAGTCTTATGGGAGCTAGCTTGTAGATAACTAACTACTTTTCTCTTGCTGCTTTTAAGATTCTCTTTTTGCCTTTAAACTTTGGTACTTTAATTATGATTTGTCTGGGTGTGGGCCTCTTTCAGCTCATCTTGTTTGGGACTCTTTCTGCTTCCTGAGCTTGTATGTCTATTTCTTTCACTAGGTTAGGGAAGTGTTTCATCATTATTTCTTCAAAGAGATTTTTAATTGTTCCTCTCTCTTCTCCTTCTCAATGATGGAAATGTTGATATGCTTGATGTCATCCCAGAGGCCCCTTAAACTATCCTCATATTTTTGGATTCTTTTTTCTTTCTGCTGTTTTGACTGGGTGTTTTCTACTACATTATCTTCTAATTTGTTGATTTGATCCTTTGCTTAATCTAATCTGCTGTTGATTCTTTCTAGTGCATTTTTCATTTCAATTGTATTCTTCATTTCTGACTAGTTCTTTTTTATGTTTTCTATCTCCATTTTTATGCTTCCTATCTCATTGATGAAATTCTCACTGAGATAATTAAACATTTTTATAACCAGCATTTTGCACTCTATATCTAGTAGATTGCTATCTCCAGCTTGTTTAGTTCTTTTTCTGGGGTTTTGTTCTATTATTTCATTTGGGACATGTTTATCTCTTCATTTTGGCTGCCTATCTGTGTTTTTTTCTTGTATCAGGTAGAGCTATTATGTCTCTCAGTCTTGGTAGAGTGGCCTTATGTATTAAGTGTCCTGTGGGGTCCAGTGGCACAGTTTCCTTGGCCACCTGAACCTGGTGCTCAGGCGTGTGTACTTTATGTAGGTTGTGTGTGCCCTTCTGTTGTAGTTGATCCTTGATAGTTGTTGGCACGTCAATTAGAGGGATTGACTCTCAGGCTGATTGGTTGTGAGGACTGATGTGAAGTAGTTGTTGTGTAGGAGCTGACCCTATGGAGTAGGATTCATTTTTGTAGGGCTCCAGTGCCTGCCAAGTCTGCTCTTTTGGTGTGTTGCATATGGAGTTGGTTGGGTGGTACTCTGGTGTGTTATAAAGTGGGTCACTAGATGTGTTGGTGCTGGGGCCTCATGTGAGGGGCTCTGTTTCAGGCCAAGTTCAGCCAGTGCCTGTGCCTTGAACATGACCACTTGATATGAGCTACAAAGTGATCTAAGGATGGTTATCAGTTATGTAGGCCATGGAAGTGCCTGGGAGAGGCTAAGCTGTGAAGTGTTAGGCTTGCAGCTGCTTAGCATGAAGTAGAGGGCAGGCTGATGCCAGACACTGTTTGTTTGAGGTTTGTGTCCATTGAGAGATTTTAGGAAAGTTTACAGCATGAGCCAAGACAGACTGTTTATATGGAAAAGCAATTAAAAATGGATTAGTTGGGCCTGAAATTTGGGTAGAGCGGGGACTCAGAGAATCACCTGAGTGGGGCAAATGGTGTTATGCAGGTTGATGGAGACTCAGATATAGTGGCTACTTGCATCTGCAGGGTAGGTTGGGGAGGGCTCAATAAAGAAACAATGGCTTCTGCCAACACTTCTGTCTGAAAGAAAGCTGCCCTTCCAGGCCTCACCCTGGAGTCAGACAATTTAGTTCCTTCTCATTTGTCCATGGTGCCTTTCAAGCTGCTGCCCTAACACTGGATCTGAGATCAAGTGAGTCCATCAACAAGTAAGGTCATGTGTGGGCCCTTTCAGAGGAGTTCCTGGGACTCCAACAGCCCTCTCTCGCATTCAGCCACAATCTCTGCTGGTTTCCACAGCCAGAAATTGTAAGGATTTCTCTCTCTGTCCCTGGAATGCTGAGATGGGAGCCAGTGTCAGACTGGGACCCCTCACTCTTCAAGTAGGAGGACCTCTGCAGTTGAGGTATCCCTCCTGATTTTTAATTGCCACACAAAGGTGTAGGGTCTGCTCATTCTACATCTTCACTCCTCCTACCAGTCTCGAGATGGCTTCCATATGTCCTTAGTTACAGACCTTCTTTTCAGCTAGACTTCAGGAACTTCTCAATGATGGTTGTCCTGTAGTTTAGTTGTAATTTTGATGTGGTCTGGGAAGAGACATGTACAGCATTTACCTGCTCTCCCATCTTAACCAGAAAACCTCCATTTATCTTTCTTAATAATAGTACCTGTAGATAAGTGTTTATAAGTAAAGTAAAGATAAAATAAAATAATTTATGTGTAGCTCTTGACATGGTGCCTTTCATATAATTAAGTTGATAATGTCCAGTTGTTGAGATATTGTTGTAAACAAAAAAAAAAGTAAAATTTCATAATATCTATTTATTTAGTCTGTTTTTTCTTTTAAAAAAAGAATTATTTCAAAACAAGAAAGAACAAAGTAAAGAATAAAGAGGACTTTAATGATGATAATAAATGAGGAACTAATAAGATCAATGATATCTTTGAGAATTGTCTCCCTTTGCCACACGTAAGGTTTCATCAGCTCTCATTTGAATTGCCAATTGACACGATAACCATCCAGCCTCTGGTCTCTCACTAGTCCTAATGTTCCATTCATGCTGTCAACACTGGCCAAATAACAAACTCCACAGATCATATTATATCACTCTCTATTTAAACTCTTTAACATATTTTATTCCTATAGAATATATTTGGGATGGTATTCATGGCTTTTATCAAATTGCACTTCATTTAAATCTCCAGCTTAATTTCCTTCTACCCACCTCTGTCAGTTACTCATTGTACTGACATGTAGTTGTGCACTGTTACTCTAACAGCGTGGTTTTGCTTCTTTATGCCTTAGCATAGATTATTATCTTGACCAAGAGTACTTTTCCTACTCCTTTTCTCTTAATAAAAAATTCATTTTTTCTTTAAAATTTAGTTTAAATATTACCTTTTTGAAGCCTGTCTCAAATCTCCAAGGAGTTTATTTAATCTTGTTCTTCTCCCAGGCCTCTCTGTAAAAAATTCTGTTATGAAACTTACCATATTTATTCAAAAGCTTATCTTCTTCACAGTATTTTGAGTCCCTCAAGGACAAAGAACATGTTTTGTATTAATTCTTGAAACACTAATGTATAGAGTGGTATCTAGGACACTTTATTAATGTCCATTAGTTAAATAAATAAATATGTTTAATCTTAGGACATTTCTAGAACATATTTTAAGCAATAAAAAAGTTCACATTTTAGGGATAAGTGGGTGATCAGTATATGAAAATGAACTTTTTAAAAAATATGTATTTATATTGTTTTTGTAGAAGAGACTCACAATTATTTCCCAAAATTCATTTGTTTTTTCACTTTGCAGTAGAATACCCAATTTTTAGTTAAGCACTTGGGCTCATGGAATTTTTAAAATGTACTTTTAGCTTATTTTCCAGAGATTTGGCTATATAACTAACTTTTGGGCAATGAGATATAAGTAGAAGTGCCATTTAACAGCTGCCAGATCTTTTTCTAAAACAAATTTGCTTTATACGTTCATCTATACTTTTCTTCTTTGCTACTGCCTTGAATTTTGGTATGATAATTAGAGCTGAAACAGCCATAATAAATAATGACTTAATCTCGAGATTGGAAGCCATTTGTGATGAAGGAAACTGGTAGAATCTGGGATCTTGAGAACTGTATAGAACAGAACAACCATACTAGCTTTGGACTGCTTATTTTGAACTTTTAGTGGAAAATAGACACCTTTCTATTATACTTTAATCCTGGTTCTGTTACATTGACTATGGATTTGCTGACAAAATTCAAGGCATAACTGATTATTCAGAGTTGCATATACATTTTGAAAGAAGTGTATTACAGAGCTATTAAGAGACTTCCTTAATGCCACAGGGCTACTAAATGGTAAGATGCAAAGCACAGTTGGACTCCGTGCCTTCTATTTTTGTGTCATCATGGACCTATGTAACTTCCCTCAGCTTTTGTGTCCTTATTTGTGGGGAATTAAAAGGTCATCTCAGAAAATGTTTATAAATGAGATGATGCATTTTGAAGGCTTAAATGTTCAGTAATGTCCACTGCTTTCCCCACAAGAACTGTCTCTGCTAGATCTGTGAAAGTAGAGAAATACTACTGACAGTTTATCAGAAATCCAGGAAAGTACTTGGTAGATTCTCTTGGGTGTGACATTCTTGTAGATGATATAGAAAAATGTGTTAAGTGATAGAGCAGTTCAATGAATACATAGATACCACCAAATGTGTTGTTTAATAAATAGTTGTCACCTTGGAGGGTGTTATCTTATTGCATGTCATAAAATTTTCTATTTAGCCTCATAACTTTTTACCAGTGACTTGGATGAAGAGATGTTCTGAAATTTGTAAGTGATGTAATGCTGGCAAGGGAAGCAAATGTTTTAGGTGATAAAATCAAAGTTCAATAGTTTTTTCCAATAGTTTTAACTGGAACTCAAATTAACAAGAATCTTAACACAAATAAATTGAAATTCCAAATTTACAATAAAAGTATCAGTTGCAGAAGTACAGGACTGGGATATCTGGCTTAACAGAAGCTCAGATAGAGTTTTACTTTAAGTTTAAAGGGAGCCAATAGTAACTAGGAAATGTTATAATATTATTTTTTGTTGTTGTTAATAAAAACCTAGATTAGGGCTTCTCCAAGTTTGAGCTGTAGAAAATTTAGGTCAGAATTCTTTGGAATACTTTTTTAAATATTCATATTCACCCAAATCTATAGATTTCTGGAGAAATGCATTTAAATTAAATGTCATAAATATTTCTCAGGAGACAGGGGCTTTAAATCTTGAAAATTGTTGGTTTGAATAAGTAGAGTCCCACTTTTAGAATATTTTCTTCCATTCTGAAAACTGCATATTAAGAGATACAGTTGACCTTAAGTTCATCCAGAATCAGAAACAAATTGTGACCCTCTCAATTTACTTGGAAGGTGTAAGGTAATCACTAAATCCAATGTATACTTCCAATCAAAAACTAAATAAACATTTTAATTTATTGATGAGAAGGATATGAACTATGCCATATTACATGTGGAATAGTTTTATATTGCTAAAACTATGTACTCTCCAGTGACCGTATCCTTTGTGTAGCTTTAAAACTCTCCTAAAATCTCAGTGAAAACATGTTGTTTTTAAAGCCTCTCCCTAGCTAAAACCACTGCTAACAGATATTTTTCAGCATTTGCCAAGGAATTCTACAATGTGAGCATTAGTGATAAAAAGAGATATGGTGTGTTCGATTCAAGTGAAATCATTGATTTGTATAAGCTTTGTCCTGTTCAATCCTTCAGAACTGACTGACCTAGCAAGAAATACAAAGTCTATCTTATTATATCTTCATATTATTATGCTTATTGCCCTTGAAATAGTTCAAATTGAACTCTAAGTTCAATTTTTTATGAATATAATTTAAAAATCAATTTAATTCTTAAAGAGTTTTATTTCATCAGAGCTCCTAAGCTAATAACTTTTTACATTCTTTATGGTATAAGAGATATTTGCGGATAACAAGTCCAAAAGTTATTTAATACTGTTTGTTGCCAATTTAATGTATTAAGCATTCGCAGATAACCATACAATTTTTTAATTGTCAATTAATAAAGTTCTCTGAACAGAGCATGTGCATTTTAAGAGTGTCCTAAATATACAGATTCTAAGTCCCTACATTCACATGATATAGTTGAGACATGCATAATTTATTTTACTTTATGATAAGTAACAACATAACTTTTGAGTCAGGATTGGCAACTGTTTCTATTTTGAGGGAATAGAAAGAAATATACTTCAGGAAGTTGAAATTAAGTAAGTAAAATGAGAACGTTAAAGTATGATCATTGTCATGTAAGGGTTAGAGCACACACTTGTAAAAAATTACCCGTTAGATACAGAATGACTTCCTCATCAAGATGTGCTGTAACATGATTAATGTATTACCCTATCTAAAAAAAGATTACATTATTGAGGAGATGTGCTGCTTGGTCACAGAGACAGGAAAAGGAAGGTCTCAGAAGCAAATTCTGCTGATGTATCTATAAGCATCTCTAAAGGTTAGAAGGATAGGATCCATGGGATAATCCAATCTGAGACAGAGAAGTGTATGTTAGATTATTTTAGCTTATACTTTTAATCAAATTACTAATGATTTTTAAATTTTAATTTTTATTAATATTATATATTACACAAAACCAGATATCTATACAAGGTATCTTACAAAAGGCTGTAGTCTCTTTCCCATCTTCTTTCCAGCCAACTTTTAACAAATCCTTCTGCACCCACTTTCATCTCACTTTCTTTGACATTCATATCTAGATTAGTTTATATTACTACTTGTTATTTATATCTTTATATGCTTACTTCCTATTGAGGATGATGTTGATTTAGCTCTTCCATAACTAGCTTTGCCACAAGCATTTGTTTCACCCCTCCTCCAACACAATTATATTATTTTTGTTTATATCATTATTCAGTTGTTATTATTATGTAAAAATATTAACAGCTGAGCAGTGTAATATAACAAAAACGACAACAGCGGTGACAATGCCACATTCTTTTTTTAGCATTCACTCAGTGCAAGGCAGAAATTTTATTTCCTTTTTCTACATTCTTATTCTTGGAATTCAAAATTTATTTCTTATTCTTTTTTAAAAAAGATATTCAAGTATTTTAATATTGGCCTCTCAATTATGTCTCCTCAGTTCATTAAAAAAAATATGTAGCACACTACTAATTTCATCTTTTTCTTGACTATCCTTCCTGAATTCTCTCCTCCATCAGTTTCAATCTGGCTATTGTCTGAATCCACTGGGCAGACAATACCACCATCCTGTTTATTTCCTTCACATCTCTTATTAGTAGCATAAATGTTGGGAAGTAGAGTAGGTTTTCACAATCACAAAAAGGAGATCAAAGGTGGGGAGGTAAATCAAAATAAAACAAAACCAAATTAAAAAAAAAAAAACCACAAATATACATTGCACATATTTATCTAAGGCCAATTCCATTGACTCTGTAGAGAAAAGAAATCCCTTCAGACTCTGTCAAAACTTGACATGATAGTCTTAATGAGAAGATGGGAGAAGTTGCATTAGGTTCTGTTACTCAGATGTATTATTTCTTGTGGGTCCCAGGCCTGGCTCATGGCTAGGAATAGGACCCCAGATTCAGAATGCTATATTAGTGTAGTAGGGCGGCTGTGCTTAAAATATGTAAAATAATTCAGCTTACTGTATCACGCATGTGTGGCTGAATGCCACTATTGTACTCTGATATGAAGGAGCCATGTGATCCCCTGGGGAGCAGAAGGGGAGCACAGGAAGGGGAGCAGAAGAAGAGCAGAAGCAGAAGCATTCTGCCTGCCATAAAGTTGGTGCCTGCTGTTTCATTCCCATGTCGGCCTCTTGTGCATTCTTCCAACTGGGCATCTCACAACTGAAACCTTCCCTTCTTGATCAACTCAGCGCTGACATTTCTAATGAAAAAAAGAATGGTAAATAGACAGTTGTTCCTTGCATCTCAATAATGACAAATTTATAAAATATTTGGAACAATAATGTACTTACCTTTATTGTTTATCTCCAAGAGATCTTTGCCCATATTTAAGCAGTATGGTATCTTTGTCAGTGCTATACTTAGAATTACACTGATTACACTGAATACATTGATAAGTTCAATAAAAATAAAATTTTTATTTTCATACATGTAAAACTATCAGGAAAATATTTGTGAAACTCAAGACCTAGATATTGTTATTTAAGGAACTTAAGTGAATAAAAAAAGCCACTTTAAATGTTAGTTCATGATAATATTTGAAAGGTAATTTCTTATTGATAGATCAAAAAAAATGCTAAAAATGAGTTTAATAGATTGCATGACATGAAAGAAAATTGACTGAGTATGGCAACTTTTTACTGTTTAAGAAAGTCAGATTCATTGTTGTCACTGGAAGTGCTCAAAAGAAACTTATTAACCAATTTAGAATAAAAATAAATTTCTATAGTTAATGCTGTCACCACATTTGACATTTGAAAACATATGACTGAATGCTTGTCTTTATGCTTCTTGTGTAATATGTGAAAAATAAGTCACATAGCATTTATCAAACAAACAAACAAACAAACAAACAACATATACAGCCATAAAAAATGTGACATTAAATAAAATTAAAACTGGTTTGCCAGGGTATTATACACAATGACATGTTGCTTGAAGGAAGTCTGCTTTATTAGAAATAAACAAACACTAGTGGGAAATAAATTTGTTTCAAATTTCAAATGTAGTTATGTTTCAATATTGCTCACTCACGTTCAGCACCACTGAAATGTTTAGTTGTTTCTTAAGCACTAATCTTGCTTTGCTGTCTTTACATCTGGTATTCTTCTCTAGTGTTACCTCCTTGAAGAGACCATGCCTAATTATCTAATCTAAATAGCATAGGAAACATACTCTGTTTCTTAATTTGCTTTCTTTATCTTCATATCTCCTAGAAATTCCTCTTCCAGATCAATTTTTTAATTTTATATACTCTTTTTTATTCATGAATTTGCTTATTATCTCACTCCCTCAATAGAATGTAAGTTTCATGAGTATATTTTTTCTTATTTGCCACTGCATCTTCATGCCTATATCACAGCCTGGCAAATAGTAGCCACTCAAACATTATTTATTTATTAAACAAACAAATAAACAAACAAACAAACAAACAAATAAATTTATTTTTTCTTCCCCCTTCTCTAAGTCAGACTCCTCCTGAGTATGCCATCAGCATATAATTTGATCCCCTCTTGAAGAAAAGGATCGTTAATTTTTAGTTGCTTAATCTGAGTGATTGTCGTTCCTACTCTTCACACAGATGTATCACTTGAACTTCACTCTCCTTTTGGTTGTTTCATTGTAGTGAATATTTAACATTGAAGAATGATTATAACTTTGAGGAAGAAATTCTTTTTAGTCTGAGATTACAGATTCTGTTTGGATCATATATTGGTGCCAGGAGGTAAAACGCAAAACAATTTTAGTAAGGGTAACAGTTTCACACATAAAACATAGCTTTAATTATAGTAATTTTGTTTCAAAATGATTCTCCTTTATTTTATTTTCTTCTTCTTTGTGCTGAATTTATGCTTATGTTTGTTTTCATTGCAGTTGTAGAGAGAAGTAAACAAAGGAAAAATCTGTTATTTCGGTGTTTTAAAATTAATATCTTGTTTTTACCCTCTTTTGTGTCCACTATCTTTTTTTGGTAACTGCAAGAATACAAAAATGAAGATAGTGGGAAGTTGGTTCCCAGTATCACATCAAGTATTGATATAAGTATTAATGTTGGAATAAGATGTGGGTGCATTCTCTCTCTCTCTTTTTTTTTTTTTTTTAGCTAAAATTAAGGCAAATACAGTCATATCAAAAATAAGGCACAAAAGATATGTAGAAATATTGACAATGTAGAGATTCAACAAAACTCAACCATACATCTTAGAATTTGTCCGATTCTATGTGTGATTTATGGTATTCTGAGGCTCTGACCAGTGACCATCAGACCCTCATTGGTTCTATTCAAAACATAGAGATGGGTTCTCTCTGGTCTATGAAGGAAACTTTAGTTTTAGATTTTTGGAGTGTCTATTTTTCAAAAGCTAATCAGGGCGAGCTAATTCTGATAGTATTTGTCTTTCTCTTCATTCAAATTTGTAGTTCTCAGAACTGAGCACAGTGCATTTGACTTTGCTCAGTTAATATTTTTGAAATGAATTAATTTGAGTTGCTCATAAATTAATGTAATCTTAAGCATCACTGAATATTTATTACAATTCCATTATATTTATGACATGAGCTGTTTACTTAAAGTTTACTTCTTCATACTTACTCTCTATGGGCTGAATCATTTTCATAATGATATAGATTAGTGCTCAAAGAACTTTGGACTTTTTTTTTTTTTTTAGACAGTTTGATTTTATTGTCTCTTCTTGCCAATGAGCTGTTAACCACATGGAAAATTAGCATCTTTTTATTGTAGTTAAAAATAATCTCTATCATTTCTATAGTATTTTTCTGTTTATAAAAAATAGTTACAAATATTATTTAACTTGTTCCTAACAGTACAACTTTGGAGTCATAAGTAATCTCTCCAAACAGCCTCTGAAGAAATCAGTCTCTGAAGCAACTTCCCCATGGTTATATAGCAGAATCAAAGGTTTAAGTTCAGTTCAACAATTCGAATCCCAAAATATCTTTCTGTAATAGTTTAGGAAAAACTATATTAACCTTTTTTCCCCCTTCCTGGTTGTCTCTCTGCTCGGGTCAGTTTATAGTGGGTTATTAATCTTTAAAATTATTTTTAAAAATTCTCAGTATGATTAAAATTAAGTTCTCCATTGAACCCTTGCTCATGGGAGTAGATAGTCAGAAAACAGTGCCTCAGAGAAATATATATATTTTTTTTCTGCAGAAAGCCCTAACTAGAAGTATGAGTGAAAAACCCAATATGTAGATTCGCATCTGATTATAAACTTTCCTGACAGATGCTTAACCAAGTTCACCCTATACTACATTGAGCATATGATACCCTTATTCATCATAGTAGTAGTTTATCTTTTCTAAGTTATATTGGCTATGGTAATTTATCCACCACTAAATCAAAGAAAATAAGAAGTAAAAAGATATTAAGGCAGTCCACAGACATTAGTGTAAACTCCTATTCATATATATTTTAAATGACAGAGATTAATTATAAAGCACAGTTTTTTTTCCATCAAATAGTAACATGTGGGTTAAGGTTCTTTGACATATCTGAACTTTAATCAGAGGAAATAATTAGAAATTGTTCACTGTAATAACTTATTTCTAGCAATTTAGAGTGTGTCATATATCAACAGAAACAGACCAAGAGAAGGGCAATGGAGATAAATTATGTTCATAAAATGTTCATAATGTTAGTAAAGGAGTAATGATTCTTTGAAGTACAGATGTAAATGCAAAATTCTAATTATGGCTTAAAGTTTTTACACGTTTTAAGGTGCTAAACTTCTATAATCTCTAAATAATTTTCCAGTAAATGCTTCAATACACTAATTGGATTGTTTGAAGGTTTTTAAGACACAATGCTTTTACAGGTATAATCTTGAAGGCCAGAGGAGACTTTTTTGTAAATCTACATTATTAGTTCTCAGGGTTTAGCTTGAACAACTGAATGACAGAAAAATATTAGCTGTTATTTATAATCCCAGATGACTTTCTCATGATGGTATACTCCAAAGAACTCTCTCCCGAGTGGTGTGATGGATGCGGGGCACAGCCTAAACAACTCTGCATAATAAATAAGAAAAATCATCAGTATTTGGGAGGGGAAGTTATGAGGTAAATGACAGCAGGGGTTTGATAAAAGAGATTGTGTATGTATGGTAATAATCCTCTGTGGTCTCCTCCAGAATACCTTCAGTAAAATGGAAATTGCTCTCTGTCACATAGTAGGACATAGTCAAGGATGTTGCACTGAAATTACAAGTAGATCCAACGCTTCAGTAAGAATTAGAGTAAAAAAAATGTGTAACTGTGATAAGACAAGAACTTTCTTTTGTGGTAACAGCATAAGCCTTAGAATGTTGTCATGTTCCAGCACCTTAGTTCAAAGTAGCATAAAATTTCTGGGCTTTTCTGACCTGGCTGATTCTTCCTTCCGTGACACATACTGAGCCCATCCATTACTGGTGTGCATCCTTGAGGAACAATGAGAGGCATTGAGGGACTATGTGCATTCTCTATATTTTTAACCATAAACACTTTGAACTGTTTTTCACAAAATAAAGGTAATGAGTCTAATCTAAGTTATCTATATCCATGATCCTCAAACTGCACCTGCCTTTGCAGCCTGGCCTACTTGACCTTTAGATTAAACATTCTCTGGAGAAATATAAAAATGTGTGTCTCTGTTTACATTTGGGTATGTAGAAAAAACAGATATGGCTGATACCAACCCAAATCTCAAGCGGAGCTGCAAGTAAGGTGAGTAAAGCACATCAGTAGTGCTTCCAAAGCCCATTGTAGAAGTAATAAAAATAAAACTATAGGAAGGAAAATCTTGCTTACTAAACTGCCATAAAGAAAGCTATAGAGAAATAAGGAAAAATATATTTACAATTTCACTATTTCCTGTCTGATTGATGCATTAAAGAAGATGAAGAAGGAGGAGAGGAGAAAGCAGAGGGTGGGGTAAAGATAAGAGGACAAAGGAGAAAAAGGGAAGAATTGAGAAATCAGTGACATTTAACCTTTTAAATCTCATTGTAATCTATATCAGATTTGCTATATGCTACCATCTGTAGGCTGATGACTTCCATATTTTATCTCCAACAGAAATCCTTCTTTTGAATTCTAGGCTCACATATCTAGCTGCGTATTTCATATCTCCTCTGGCAAGTCTAAGTGGGATCTCATACTTAACAGTTCAAAACTAAACCGTGGATGTTCCCCCCTCAAACATTTTGGCCCACATAATCCACGAAGAATGCAAGTCCCTCACTACTTAGATGTCAAAACATATAATGTAAATCATTGTGTTGACATGGACAGATATTGTATGCTTTCCTTTCTTTTATTTCCTCTTTTTTTTTCATTATTTTTCTATTTCACTGAGAAATCAATTGACCAACATGTAGACTCTCCTACAATATCAAATGATTCCAGTGAAATGTAAACTCTCAGAAGTCGGGAATTTGGTAAAATTTGTCCACTGCTATATTTCTGATACCTAGAATAGTGACTGAATGCTCAATAAACATTTATTGAATGTTAAATGTCAGCTGAATTCTGATATTTTTATAAATAGGTGTTACAAATTGCATTGTATTGCCATTGTGTTACATGTTTGGATCAGGACTGAGTGAATATTTATAATTTTCTAAAATGTCCTAAATATGCCATGTTTTTATTGAAAAAATATTTAAAATTAAAAATAGTGTTATGAATATAAATTTTTAATATTTTGATTAATTTGCATTTCTGACTTTGTCAACTTATTAATTATAATATCAAAATTATGACAATACACTCTTTGGGAGAAAAAGCAGCGTAGAAAATAGGTTGAAAAGAACTTCACAGGTTTTTAAGATAAGAACACTGACACATTTTTAAAAATACCTTTTTAAAATAGCTTTTACTTGTGTATTTTAAAGTCACTAGTGGAGCAACAATGAATAAATATTAATTTAATTGCTTATCATTTCCATTTTTTTCTACAAAATAAGACAGGAAAGCATTTTAAACATTCATAGCCCTAAATAATGAGGAACCAAATTCATAAAAGTTTGCGGCTAACCTGCTAAAAAGAAAAGTCACAGGAGATTAACCCAGAGTGAGTGATGCCCTTAGAGCAAGAATCAATTGATATATTAGGTTTGTCTTGGGTTCCAAAAAATTTATTGAGAATTCCTCTGCACAGCATAGGAGAGTAGATTAGAACTCCATTAGAGAGTTAGACACTGTGAGTTTTCCTGTAAATCATGATTACTTCATTTTAGGACAAATTTGAGTAAAGTAAATTCCAATTTCAGTGATTTATACATAAAAGCAGTTTTCATTGTGTGGGCCCCAGGCCTGGCTGGTTCCAGGTCTGACTGTGATCCAGGCTAATGGCTAAGAATATGACCTCGGATTTAGAATGTTACATTAGTGTGGTAGGGTGCCTGTGCCCAGCTCTTGTAAGCATGATTCAGCTTACTGTATCATGCATGTGTAATGGAATGCCACAATTTTTCTCTGACATATATAAAGCCCATGCGGTCTCCTAACTCAGAAGAGGCTCCCCACAATAAAGTTGTTCCTGCCATTTCATTCTCCTGTTGGCCCTTAGTGTGTTCTTTCAACTGGGCATCTCACCACCAAAACCTTTCCTTCTCGATCAGCTCAGCGCTAACACATTGCCACTTACACTACCTGCACAAAGTTTTTTATGGTAATTAGTGAAAGTAGAGATATTTCTTGGTATTTGAAAATCCAAATTGAATTTTTTATGATCTTTGAACAAAAACATGATAAAATAGTCAACTTTATATTATTATGCCTGTGCAGAGAAAGAAAGATGGCCATAGGCTCTATCCCGACACCCTTAGCTAACTTCCGGGTAGAAGTGACTCAGTACTTCCCTTATGTAACCATGTGCCTGGTTCACATGAGCGGGCTTGTTATCTGGCAGTGTGCCACTATCGTTTAACCTGAGAGGCTGGCTGTGCCCTTGCTGGAATAAAGAGCTATTTTGCAGTTGCCTACGGTTCCCCGCAGTTTCTTCCAACTGCCTAAGCTTCGTACCCCTTACCTCGAAACCTTGAATTTGCAGCACCACAATGCCTTAATCTTTCTCTGTCCCTATTTTTGTTAGCTTTTATTTATAGGTAAATTATAAATGCTAATAAAATATTATCAAATAGTTTCATAAAAGTTATTAACCAAGATAACAATCCTCCTCCCCTATCCCACTACTAATCTCCAGAGGCAATCATTTTCAACTCACATCAGACCTTTACTTCTTGACTTTTTAGTTACAGAGTTGATCAAATTCTCAGCCATGGAAGACATGGGACAGGGTTTAGCTTCTTTTTACCACTACTGCCCATCATTAATAGTGCAGCTCTCATACCTACACTCTTTTAATATAAATAACATAATTTTGATAAGATTAAGTTTTACTGTTTACATAAATAGTACTGTGTTAAAGCTAATAAGAGTTTACCTATATAATACAATACAAATATTTTCCCTAACAACTTTTTTTTTATCCCTGGTATTTAACATTTATCTTGTTTTATATATAAATATAAAAAAAATTATCTTTACTCATCCATAAACTGTTCTCCAATTAATTCTTTATACTTCCTCTCATGTAATACAATCATAAGCTTCTGACACTCTACGAACATTATCCCCTCTCTAGAATGCCTCTGTACTGTGCCAGTTTGAAATGGTTGTTCTCCAGGAATGCTGCATGTAACTTATCCTCTTATTTCTCATCACCATCAACCAGGAAATTCGTCAACTCTGCTGTTAGGTAACCTATTTTCTGATTCCCATGTCTTTTACTTTATTGGGTTATAGAGCTTTTTTTTTTTTTCCTTAGAGTACCTATTCCAGTAGATTACTGAGAAAACGTCCAAGAGAGACAATGTTTTAAAACTTGATGTCTAAAAATGTTCCTATTCTACTCTCACACTAAACTGAAAACATGGCTATAGGTATAGAATTTTAGATCTCTCAAAAATTAAGACATTTTATTAATTCATTCTACCTTTTAATTTCATTATTAATAAATCCAATGTCTTTTTTATTTCTATCCCTTCAATAGTATCTGTCTATTTCTTTTTTACTCTTTTTATTCTCTCAGGAAGCACCTCCTTTCCACAATGTTCTGAAATTTCATGATTATTATTATAGTCGCATAGCGTTGAGCACTTTAAAGGAATTTTTAACATGGAATACATTTACTTTATTTTAGGATGATGTCTTGAATTATTCTTTTAATGTTTTCTTCTTTTCCATCTTGTTGTCCTTCATTTTTCTTTACTTTATCTTTTCTATTTTTTGAGATTTAAAAAAATTATAAGTTTATTCCTTTTTTGATGCCTGTGATGTATGTGTGTATGTTTTAAATGTATGTATGCATATATTTTTTTCAAAAGATTTTATATGTTTGCTGATAATTCTTTTCTTCTATTCTATTAAATAATGAATACATTTATCCATTTTAGAGAATCAGCAATACAAAAAGGTTTACCATGAAAAACATTACTCCTTTACTTCTCACGCATGTATCCAGTTTTCAATCATCAAAATCTGCACTTTTATAAATTCTGGAGATTTTTATACAAGTTAACTTAAAATTTATTTTTCTCCTTTTCTTTTTCTTTTTCACACAAAAGGTAGAATATCACATTCCTCCTTGCTTTTCTCACTAAATAAAACTTGGATGCCATTTTGGTATGATTCATAGAAAGCTTCTTCATTTTTTTTTAATGTATAAGAATTTATTTGAATTCTTTCTTGATGGACATTTGAGTAATTCTCATATCTGATTCTGACAGTAATGTCACAATAAATAACTTTTTTCACAAGCTATTTAATGTATGGGCAAATACAAATATATGTTTAATTCATGGGAAAAGATAAATTGCCAAAAGTGCAATTTCTAGGTCAAATGTTATATACATTTGTAATTTTGATAGATAGTTCCAAAGTTGCACACCATAGTCAGTTTGGGATTTTATCAATTTAACAGGTGAACTCCAGTGTAGAGTTCATAAACATATTTTTTTTATAATGGATAAAGACTTTTTTAATGTTTGAGAGACATTTGTATTTCCTTTTCTATGAGCTATCTGTTCATGCCTCTTGCCAAATTTTATTTTTGGTTATTGCTTATTTCTTGTTAGTTTCTAGGTTTTTATAAATATATAGTAAGTAAATTAGTTCTTTGTCTCTGGTAGGAGTTCCAGTTTTTGTTTTTTGTTTTTGTTTTCTTATTTCTCAGAGTTCTGGAGGTTGGAACTCTGAGATCAGAGTGCAATGGTCAAGTTCTGGTGAAAGCTCTCTTCCTGGCTTGCAGATGACTGCCTTGTCACTGTAATCTCACACGGTAAAAAGAGAGAGGATTCCCTGATTTTGATAGAGTCGGTCAGATTTTGCAGCTGTAAAGTTACGTTTTCCCCTTCTTTGCATACTCTACTCATTGGAAGGATTTCACTATGCACAGCTCCCACTTATGAAGTAGGGAGTAATCCTCTCCCTGTCTTAGTGAGCTCAGTTCAATCTGCTATAACAAATTATCATAGACTGGGTGGCTTAAGCAACAATGAAAACTTATTTCTTATGGCTCCAGAGGCTGGAAGTCAGAGATCAGGGTACCAGCCTTGTCAGGTTCTGGTGAGAGCCTTCTTTTAAGCTGCAGACTGCCGACTTCTCGTTGTATTCTCTCATGGTAGAAAGAGAGCCAGCTACCTGTCTGAGGGTACTAACTCCATTCATGAAGGTTCTATCTTCATGATTTTATCACCACCCAAAGACCCACCACCAAATACCATCACATTAGGATTAAGGTGTTAACATATGAATTTGAGGAGACACAAACATTAAGTCCATAACACTATCTCATCTCTGGTGTACATCTACAAAAATTGTTAGGACTTTTTTTGCATAAGAGACTTTTCATGATGCTTTTATCCTTCACACAGTCTTTCTTCTTTTTCTTTTAGTTGTCTCTGTTAAGTATAAAGGCTTTTCTCTTAAATAAGGTGATCCTTAGCTGTCTGCTAATAAGTAAGAGTTGAAGAGAAAAATTAATTATAAACTCTGTGTATGGAACGAGGCTTATTGACTATGGGCTTCACTATTTAATGATTACCTGCATAGTACTGCATACTATATCAGTACCATTAGTTCTTTTTTGTTTGCTTGTTTAGATACTAGTTTGAGATGGTCAGATTCTGCACTCGATAATACATTTATAATCTCCTACCTAGACGATATAAGTAAGCTTAGCTATCAGTTTAGTGAGTTTCTGGCCTGAGTATCTGAGGAAAGTTAATGATGGAGGTAGTGTTGGCTGTGGGGATTACTCAGCCTTTAGTGTACAGCTAAGTTTTCATTAAACTTTATGAGACTCCGACTCTCAGTCCTCAACTGTACTATCTCCAATGCAGAGATCTCTTACCCTGCTTTGCAGCAGCAAATGAGATCTGGGGTCAGGCTGCTTTTCCCCTACTTTTTTTTTTTTCCTTTTCTTATTTAGACCTCAGGTGCATGTAAATTTAACTATTAAGCAAATATCAACCAAACCCGTTTTAGATCTTCTTTCACCCCTGCTTCCAGAAGCACATGGCTTTAGGAATCCTGAGCGTTTTGCTGTTTTTAAACTGGTTGCTTTGCTTTTTTCTCTCATTTCTCCCCAACTGGCTTAAGATTAAACATTATTAGTTATATTAACCAGTTTCCTTTGTCTCTAGATTCTAAAATGTTGCTATATGTTTATCTCTGTCTTAGGGGATTTATGGCTTTAAAAATCCATTTACTGTTATTTCAGAGGAGCTTTGGGAACACATAAAGATAAATACATGTGTACTCTTACCTTTAATTAGCTATGTTTTATCTTTATATTGATATAATGGGGTCAAGATTATTATTCTCCGTTAATGTTTTATATATTTTTTAAATGCCATAAGTAATAGGGAGAAGAGGAACCATATAGATGTCTGGTTCTGTAGCTATGTTGGAGTGAGGTGATGCTGCCAATCACTGGAAGCTGAAGACTGGAAGTACTGCATTCAGTAAGGAGTCAGTGGAGTCTCTCTGAGGCTAGAAACAGGCTAGGACTTAGATGAGAAGGGAGAGCAGCAAGACAAGAGAGAACGCTAGGGAGTGAAAAAACTTGAGGGATTAGGAAAAGTTGAGTAAAATTTAAATAGTTTTCATGAGTGGGGACAAAGTACAGATGAGTGTTTATGAATAATTTCTGTGATTTTTTTACATAAAAAATTGTCTATTTAATATCCTCCAAATTGTCTTTTTAATTAATCAACAACAATTATTTTCATTGTTCTTCAACATACTTACAGTCAGGTTTATGTTTCTTTTTATGTTAATTTGTTGAGATTGAACTATGTGTTTTCCTGTTTTTTAGTCAAGTAATGCATTCTTTCAAAATCATTCTAGATAACCTATATTAAAAACAGATATATTTACATACTATATCTGCAAATGCAAAGTAAAATTCAAAACAGATAATAAATAGGTGGGAAAATATCGTGCTGACACTATAAAACCTCCTTTTGGGGAAACATGCTATATAGCAAGCTCTCATTTCCAGGTAAAGGAAGCTTGATGCTCAAGGAAATCTTGTGGTGAAGAGGGAGAAACAGACATGCTTCTGAAGGATATAAAAAGTTCGTAGACACTACATTAGTTTCCTATTGTTGCTGTTACAAATTACCACACATGTAGTAGCTTAAAACAACACAGATGTATTATCTTAAAGTTCTGAAGGTCAGAGATCCTAAAATCAAGATGTCAGCAATGCTGCCTTCCTTTTGGAGGGAGGCTTCAGGGGAGAATCCATTTCCTTGCCTATTTCAGCTTCTAGAGGCCACCTGTATTCCTTAGTTTTTGGCCTCATCATCTGCAAAGTAGCATCTTCAATCTATCTTTCTGACTCTGACCTCCTTCCACTTAGCTGGAAGGGTCCTTCTACAGGGACTCTTGTGATTACACTGGATCCCCAAATAATCCAGGACAATCTTCTTATCTGAAGATTACTAGTTTAATCATACTTGCAAAGTCCTTTTGCCATGTAGAGTAATATATTTACAGGTTTCTGAGCTTAGGATATCTTTGGTGGAGGGAGGAGATTCTACACTTCATAGAAATAAAAGGTGAAAACACTAATTCAGGCTAGGGAGGAGGAGGATATATTTTATATGAGTCCAGTAAAGAACTCAGGGCATAATATTCAATTTTATCCTTTTTGCCTTTTGCTCATTTATTTATTAGTAAAATTCCTAAATCATAACAGGCAAAGGATAGAGAAAGATATACCGGGATACAAAAGTGCATGAGAAAAGGAGACACCATAGTAGGAATGGGCAGTATTTGGTTGAATGGGTTGTGTACATATGTGTTTTGTGTTGTGTGTGTGCATTGTATGTGTCTGCTGTGAAACAGGCACATACAACAGATAGTATTTTTGGAGATTTACAGAGTGTTATGATCCAGAATGTAGCATTCTGAATACATCTGTCTTTATAAAAAGATAAAATTCTGTTATTGTGGGGCATGATTATTTAATATTATGTCAAAACAGTTTCCTTCTTCCAAATAAATGTGAATTTAAAAAAGTAAACAAATGAGAAAGTTTCAAAAAAACTTCTAGCAAAGACATTTAATAAGACATTACTTAGAAACTTTGAATAGAATTTGTCGATTCAATTAGATACACATAGGAGTTTTAATTTTATAAATATTTTAAGTTGATGTGTGAGAAGCTTAGAAATAAGTATGGATGATTTAGAAATAACAATTACTCTTATAGCAATCAATTAGAAGTTATTATAGACTAAAATTTCCTATTTATAGTCATTATAACATCTCATCATTTAGGATGGGTAATTGCTGATATCATTCTATGACTTGGCAAATATGTGAGTGTGGATGACTTGTTAAGATGAAAACAATATTTAACAGTACTCTTCACTGATCAAGAGTCTTGCTTTCAAAATGGATATAGAATGTCTTTAAATTCAATAAAAACCCAATAGTTGAAATGACTAAGGATTGTTCCAATACTAACAGAGAAGTAGAAAATAATAGAAAAATGTTTACATTTTCTTCTGTTTACAATAGTAGGCAGTTTTATAGGGAATATCTCCCTTATGTTTATAGGTAAATATACATAAATATAGACATTAATCATGGGGCTGGTTACAACATGTGTACTTATAAGAGTAGAGGAGGAAGTCAGAAATTACATTTGATCTAACTTTGAAAACATGTATGCAGAAAACTTGTCACTTGTAGTACTTAGTCACTGTCATCCTCATTTATAGTGTAAGCAGCCAAATAAATGCAGATGTTTTCCTTTGCACTTATAAATTATTTATGTTATTTATAATGGTTTGATAATCAAAACTAATTAAACTAAAATATTGTTAGTGTGAGACAGATGTAAAATTCACTGCCACACTAATCAATAATGTTATATTTTTGGCATTGAGTATTCAAATATGAAGATTGCATCCAAAATTGCTGTTGGCGTAAGGAGTTAATGAATCTGTATTTGCCATTGTTAGAACATTTTTCATAGGGATAGTAAATAATTGTGCTACATAAAGCCATTTAAAAACATTTTCTGTACATAATATTGCTTTCTCATTTTATTTTCTTTTGCAGTAATTAGGATAATATTATCATTGATTTATCTAGAGAATATTGTTTTTCTCTTTGTATTGTACTGTGTTTTATTGTTGTCTTTCATTATTTTTCCTTTTTCTTTGGTCTTTATTTCTATTTCTCTCTCCAATAGCACCAACTTAATATGCATTATACATACATGTAAAATATTTTCTTAAATATGTATGCAACCTTATAAAATACATGATTTTCTTCATGTGCTTTCTGCTTTTCTACTATTTGAATTTAGTTAAGAACATTGGTCTGTTCAAAATTTGTACTTTTTTCACATTTGGCATTTTTATAGTGGTCCCAGTTCATCCTATGGTCTGTGTTTTAAAATTTATTGATATATAATATTAATATATTATTTATTAATATTTTAATATTAATGATATTATTTTCCTGTTGTATTTGCTTTATTGATATATTTTATTTTTTATTTCATCCTAGAAAATTTTCTGTTATTGATTTTTCCAAAGATTTGCTTTTTTAATCATCTTCTGAAAATATGTGTAATTAATTTCTGTTTATAATATTTACAATTTTCTTTCATTTTTATTCTTCTGGCTTTCTTTGTTGCTCTCTCCATGTCTTCTTGAATGACACATTCATTTGTTTTCAGTTATTTTTTCTGATAAATAATTTTAAAGCTACAAATATACCTTTGAGGATTACTTCAGCTATATTTATGCATTGAGTTTGAGTACTTTCATTTTAATTCATTTCTGAGTATTTTGTAATTTTTCTTTTGATTTTTTATTTAGTATAAAGTTAATTATTGATTAATTTGCAAAGTATGTAGTTCTTTTTAGCTATTTTTTATTTCAAGTTTAATTACACAGGGTTGGAATGCAAAGTCTGTGATTTGTTAAAATTTTAGAATTCATGAAGGTTTTTTTTTTTGGACTACATTATTGCTGATTTTTGCTTATGTTACACATGTACTTGGAGTTCTCTGTTAATTTAGTGTAAAGTTTATATATATATACACACAAAAATATGTATATATATGTGATTTTATTAATTGTGATTTTGAAGTCTCTATAATTTTATTTAATATTTTTTCTGTATGATCTTTCAGCTTCTGAGAGGAATACGGTTTATTGTCATTTGTGACAACATGAATGGACCTTGAGATAATCATGCTAAGCAAAATAAGCCAGACAGAAAAAGTTGAAAACCACATGATATCACTTATATGTGGGTTATAAACCTAAAAACAACAAACAAAATGACAAACAAACAGAGACTCATGGGCATGTACAATAGACTTGTGGTTACCAGAGGGTAGGGGGGAGAGGGAAGGGGGAAGGTAGATAAGGTAAGAGGAGTCAAATATGTAATGACAGAAAGAAATCTAACTATAGATGGTGAACACACAATGTAATATATATATATCTGCCTTACTGTTGAATTATACACTTGAAACTTATTGGATTTCATTAACCAATTTCACCATAATAAAACTAAATAGATTTAAAATAAAAGAAAAAATCTATATACAAATGCTGATTTATTTACTTTTCCAAAGGGTTTTATAAGTTGCTGTTTAATTCTTTTTGAAGCTCTGTCATTATGTGCATATATCACTACATTCTATTAAGCTTTTATTCTTTTATTAGTATATAATTCCTTTATATTTTGTGATATTTTGCCTTAATTTTTATTTGATGTCAAGAGAAAGTTTCATTTGTTCTTTCTTATGATTCATAATAGCCTGGTATATCATTTTCTGCATTTACTTAGCTTCCATCTGACCAACATTACCTCCCTTCTCTTGTTCTTCTCTCTCTCTTTTTATATGGGGAAATGTTCTTTTTTTCTTTTCCAGCAACTCCAGAGGAGTCTCAGGACATTAAATACTCATATAATCTACTCTCTGGTCATCGTTCACTGGGGCTAAGATGTATGGCTATCAATAACCAGTCATGGTTCTTCACCAAAATTTTAAAACTGGGAGCTAGGAAAAAGAGATCAGCTTTCTGTGGGAGATACCATCGAATATGAGGTTCTCAAACTGTCTGTGCTCATGTTTCCCACTATGTGGAGAAACTGTGGAGAAACAAAACTGATGTACTTTAAAGAGAGATAAAGGAGGGATGGAGGAAAAGAGAGAATGGGAATGAAAGAGGAAAAATGTTTGTGAAAGAGAAGCTGACCTATCAATATTCTGGTCCCTGATCTTTGTTGTTCCCCAAGCTCAGCTATTTCTCTGCCATTCTTACTGTTTATCTATTCCTCCTGCCCATAGTCTCTGTTAAGAGATAAATTCTCATTATTCTCTAAGCTAGGTTGAGTTCAGTTTCTGCTCCTGGCAATCAACATTTTTCTGCCTAATATATGCTTAATTTTTATGCAGCAGAAATTTCAAATATCGAATTACGTGACATTTCATAAAGGTAACAGATGGTCATAGCAAAGGAAAAACAGAAAGTAGAGACTTTCTATTTAGTTAATTTGATAGCCAAACTAAGTGGTAAGCTATTTCATATAAGTGATCATCAATCTATAGGTTCAAAATAAATCCCACGAAGAAAATGGGAAATCATAAAAAAATCAAATACACTTTCAAATAAATTAACAAACCTGCAAATAAACTGTGCCTGTGTGTGTGTAGGTAGTATATTTGAGAGGATTTATAATCCTCTAAATAATAATTGTTCAAAATCCAGATTCTGACTTAGAATCATGAATCAAATCTAGCTTTCCAATTAATGGGAGAAGAACTTAGGCATATTACCCTTTCAGTGCCTCATTATCCTCAATTATCAAGTAGCAACAATTTGGGCACCTTTCTAGAATAGCTATGAGATTTAAATCATGAGATAGAGATATAAATATGAATATATATATATATATATTCATATATATATGAGTTAGAATAATACCTTGGAAGAGAAAGTGCTATACAATATTATTTAGTATTTTCAATAACTGCAAAATACTAGCTTTTGTATTTTTGTCCTATGACAGGAACTATATATGTATTGAAAAATTCTGATTCTCTTTTCCTAAAGCACACTTAGAATTCCTATAATAATTCTTTCCTGAACTACATTCTATCAGCACTGAGGTAAATCTTTTTCATAAAACAACAAAACAAAATTGGTAATAATCACCAAAATTATTTTTTTTGGTGAAGGTTACTACAAGGTATTTATTTATTTTAGTCTTAACTCACATTTTTGTCATATTTTCTTATATCAGCACTTCAGTGACTTGTGTAATTTACCCTTCTAAAATATATTAATCATGGGATATATAATTTATTTTGTAAAATTATAGAAGGCAGAATCTACATGTTTAGCTTTTAGTATATGATCCTAGTATAAATAGAATTAATGAATATTTAATGGGTTGTACTGAACAATGAAAACAAGCTAATGCTGGTGATTACATTTCTTAAACTAAATTAGGAGTAGATAAATAGATCTGCAAATTCACTTGATATAAGGTTAATGTATTTTGAATGCTCTAAACTTAAGTAACTTTATAACACAATTTTAGAAGGTTGTCTTAGTCTCAGGACATTTATTTTGTATTCACATAAATCATTATAAGTTACTTTCTATCTAGTCAAAATGTAACAATAGGAAAAGATTTAAGCTTTATCATCATACAGAATTTCATTAATTTTACAAAGATTGTGTGTGTTGTTATATGAATGCATATATCCAAAATGTGATTCTATCATTCCATATGAACATTTATATATTAAGGATATGCATATCTATAAAGTCATTTTAAGAAATTAAACATAAATTTGATTAAATTAAAGAAAGTATTAAATCATTTTTTCTTAAATGGAAGAACATAAAAACTAAACAGAGAAGTAAGAACTAGGTAAAGAACAAGAATCTTTGGGTAAGGGAGAAAGGGAATTAAAATCAAAGGAAACCTAACAAATTTATGACAAAATGTGTTATGATTAATGTTACAATGTTTAGGGAAAAGATTTATGGAATCAAAAAATTAGAGCTTTAGTGATCAGGATATTGAATGATCTGATTTATATCATTCTCAATGTAAGATTTACAGTGAGTTTTGAACATGGAAATATGTGACTAGAAAAAATTTCTTTAAAAGACTACAGAGATCAGATCAGTGCCTCACAGATTTAAGCACGGAACCCTATTTGAGAGAGGGAGTCTATTTTTAGCCCAGTCAAATATGCACAACTTCTTACTTATGTGCTTAGAGTAAAATCCTCAAAGACCCTTAGATACTCTCCTGATAAGTAAATAATTTTCAAGTCTCCTCCTTGTTAACCCCATACTCTCCATTCAAACAAACAAAATTTGCTGTATAGAATCTGATTATTTTAACTTGAAATGATATTAGTACATGAGAGAACTGTAAATTTCCCTTTTCCTGTTAAAATCATATTATCTTCAGTACATTTTAATACATTTAAATTAGAATACCTTTACCTACTCAGATGTTTTTAATGTTCCCAATATACTTGACATATTTGTAACACCCTATGTGGTATAAAAGTGGAAGAGGTTCCACAGACCTGCATTTAAATACTGCCTGTCCACCTAATATTCAGGCTGGGAATGAGGATAATTAATGTGTGTAGGGCATTGAGAATAAACCTAAATACTAAATTAGATGTTTGTTGCTGCTATGCCATAAAGTCCAAACTAGTTGGTATACTTATAAATCTTAAATTCTACTTGCAGGGAAGATGTACTTCTAATAACTCTGGCTTCATGGTGAAATTAAGTTTTAGGAACAGGATTCCAATATGTACTTACTTTTGAAGCTATATAAGAAGATCATCTTTCTGTATCCTGGGCTAAATATTTCTTGAGTATTAAGTATTTAAAGAACTGTATTCTTTGGTGACAAGAAAGGATAGAAAACTGCCAAGAGTTCTAGAATAGTTTCATATGAATGTTTAGTCCCATTTTCATCATTAAATTAGAAACTGACAATGGGCATTGGTGCATTTAAAATTTAACTGGTGAAGAAATACACACAGGAACAAATGGCTGAAAGGGAAAGAGAGAAGATATGACTTTTGTGTCTTAGATTTAACTCTATTTTTAGCATGTGAATTTTAATTAGAAATATGGGGTAGAGGGGTCAAGAAGGTACTATTTAATTTATCCATTCCTAACAGCCATTACTGAAATCTCAAAATGCATTACTGTCACCCTGCCTCTAGCATACCAACAGGTTAGATTATCAAAGTTCATTTTGGTATGTTTGGGTGTTTTGAAATGCAAAATATATTTTTTTCCAAAAGTATAATAATAGCATTATAATGTTAAAAGTGACAGTTTTTTTAAGCCAAGTAACAATCTTATTTTATTGTTATATAGTTTAACAGTGGGATTAAAGAATAATATAGATTCTGAACCTGGATAAAAAATTTATAAAATTAATTCTATGGAAAGTATTTTCAAGTGCTACCCAGATCTTTGAGAAACATATCCTGCCCTCTTACTTGGCAGTGAGACATTTAGAATTATTAGTTCAAATGGATGACCTATAGATTTGTATGATCTATAGATTTGTATGTTTAAAGTGATTTAGAACCAGAAGTAATCATGAATGAATAAACTCGAAGGTAACTCATTGTGTTTCCTCCTGCTCCTGTGGTTTCTTCTCAAAATAATGGCATTTTCATTTAGCACCATGTGTAACAGAAAACATAACCCACAGTTTACAGATGAAAAAACAAACTTAGAGTAACGTAGTGATTTGCCAAGGATCATATAGCTAGTAAAGTGGTAGATCATGAGATCAGGGCCAGCTACATAATTTGAGGACCAAATAAAAAATGAAAATGTGAGACCTCTTGTTCAAAAATCAGAAAAAAAGATTTTTTCCTTTCCTCCAGTCTGTCTCTCCAGCTGTAAAAGGTTTTGTTTGTTTGTTTATTTGTTTTCTATTTGATGTCAAGCTCCTTCCTGCATGGGGAGATTGATGAGGTGAGTGCAGCAAATTCTTAAAGATGCCCGGACTTCTACCGGCCCTGAACTGTGTCTGGCGGGTACGTGCCTTGACTCACACTCTCACTATCCCCCACCGTGGGCTGAGGATGGCAGCACTTACTGTGTGAGGACAGGTAGTAGAGAACCCACCCAGGAGAGGAGGCAGGGAGGAGGGATGGGGGTGGGAGGCAGGGTAAGTTTGAGCCAAGAGCCTAAGTCTCCAACGCATACATGCTCCACTGTTCCATCAGATTTCACTTAGAAAACACAAATTCAAAGACCGAATTATTAAGAATTTCAAGACAGTTACTGCAGAGCATTAACTCCCATGTCTGGGGTCTCCTTCTGAACACAGTTCCCTGTGTTGAAGGTCACATGCACTTGAAGTTGATCCTATCCTGGACACTAACTCAGACCATTTTATTTCAGAATTTTATATTTTCCTCCATATTAACTACCTTTCTAAGTATATTTGCCGAGTAACCTTCTTAAAGTGTAACATTTTCATGGAGAGGGCCTGAGATTGAGTTCTTAGGACAAATAATTCATAGATTTTGGTTTTTGAATTTACTCCAAAGGCATTCTCTTTATACCAAAGTGCATGCACTTTACATTCTTGCTGTCAGCAACAACTGACCCTTCTTAGCAGAACAGCTCCTATACTCTTGATATCATAAAACTTACTAGGCACAAAATATATTATTTCACTTGGGACTTCTTGACAATTACTGAGTATTAGAAATAGAAGTTAGCTTTCAGTTTCACATATGATTCTTTCTTTCCTCCACCATGCAGCCCTTGTCTCACCTGAATTGAGCACTTATTGCCTGGTACCCAGTAGATATTGTTGCTCTTAGTCAGACTTTTATATGTAATGGGATTTAGGTAAAAATTGATACGAATATGAAATGAAAATACTGTCCATATCAATCTTAATAAATAAACCAATTAATATACTTTCACAAGAAGATATTGGTGAAATTTATATTACTGTTTGTTTTATCACTTAGCATTCAAATTCTATCAGAAAGGATTTAAGATGAATGTGCTTAGTTCCATTAATGGAAACAGTTATTTATATTTTTTTCAGGAAAGCTTTTGGCTTTTGAAATATCAAGTATCTAAATATACTGTCAATTTGCTTACTGATATTTTCTCAGCTACAAAAGCAATTTGCACTCATCTTCTCTTTTATCATATGGGTGACAGGCATGTTAATGGTCCTGCTGGATCTGAATGATAGTTATAGCTTTTTCCTATCTCTCAAAAGCACTCTAAATCTTTGTAAGTAAAAGAAGGTAGTTAAGATTGACTTTGTTTTCCAAATTTGCTGAGTGAGGATTTTCTAAATATTTTATGTGCTCAGGTTCATGTGAAAAGTTATAGGACTACAATATTTATTTTGGAATGAATTAAGGAGTCAGCTCCACTTGTGATTGATTCTAATTATTTCTATTTAATAGTGGTAATATGTAGGTGGTACTGCTTTTTTATCCTTCCATCTTTTTTTCCTCCTAATTACCCAATCGATCTTAGCTGTATAAGAAAAAATGACTCCCCTTTGAATGTCCCTTCTGTATTATTTTTGCTAATCCACCAAAAAGTTAGGAGGTGGAAATTAAGTATAAATGACTCTCAGTTCTTCAGATTTATTTAATCAGAATATTCAAAAGTAGGGAAACAAAAATCTGCATAAGAAATTCATTCCCTTAATGATTATTATGTAGTCATCCTAAGTCTAGTATACCTTTTTATTCAAACTCTTAAAATTTTTCTTCTCAATTCTTCTCCCAAAGATCACCACATTATTGATTTCTTATATCATTCAGGTCTCATATTATTATCCCTTCTATAGAAAAACATTTCCTAAACTATCTAGCTAGATGAGCACTTTCATTCCATATCCCATTCCAGTCAAATTTCATTACCTCGTTAACTTTCTTTTTTTTTTTGCATTAATTTGAAATTGTCTAATTTACTTATTTGTTAATGTGTTCATCGTAAAAATCTCACTGAAAAGCAAGTCTCATGGAAGATCTATCTATAGTTTATTACTGGATTGCCATAACTAGGAAGGATCCAATTTATGGTAATTATTTTAAAAAATATTTATTGAGGACTATTAAAAAATAGTCAGCATAATGGCACAAGATTCAACCAAAAAATGTTGAAACTACTCAAGAAATTCAGTAAAGTTGCAGGACGTAAATTCAAAGTACAAAAATCAGCTGCATTTCTATACAATAAGAACAAAATATGTGAAAAAGAAATAAAGAAAACAATCCCATTCACAATAACGTCAAAAACAATAAAATATTTAATAAATTTAACCAAGGAAGTAAAAGATCTGCACAAGAAAAATTACAAAAAATTGTAAAAACTAATTTCTGCTAGTAAACATTAATCAATTTTAAGAAAAGTTTCATTCATAACTATTATGAACAGTTTTTCATATTACTTTTATAACTTCTAGAACAATCGCCTGGCCCAAATATGTTCATAATATTTGAGAAAAAAATTCCACGTGAAAAGATCAATTTTTTTTTTTTTTACTTTTTTTTTCTTGACAGACATCTATGCCTGATCCCTCTTTAAACATAGCCCTGACTATAAGTAAAGGTGTCCTCACTATTTATATGGAAGGAAATACTGCTTTTTTCTTTCAACTTTATCTCCAGCAAGGGTTATGAAGTCTCCGTAATTCTCCACAGATAGTCAATTCTGGTCACCCCAGTTGGTAAGAATTTTCTAAAGGTTTATAATTCTAGAGAGGAGGAATCTAAACATAGCCATCTTTTAGAATCCAGAAAAAAAAAAAATGACTCCAATACTTAGAAATGAAATTCCCTCACTTTAGTTGAAGCCTGATCTTCCTCCCTAGTCTTAATTTCCTGGATTATTTCCTAGATAATTTGCAATGGATAAATCTAGTTTTTTAGGGACTCCCATCCACAAGGCTGCAGTCAGGGCTTCTGTAAGTATATCCAGAGCCTAAGTTTGAATTTGGAAAAGGCATCTTGTTTAGGCAAATAAAATGGTGCCACTCAGAGGATCAGATCCACAGGGTTCATAGCTTAGTGAGCAGATTCTACTCTGTACAAACAAAACAAAACAAAACAAAACAAAACAAAACAAAACAAAACAGAACAAAACAAAAAAAGATGCTCCCTCTTTCAACTGTTGGGAATCAGTCCTGTGCCAAGCTGGATTTTAACTTCTCTCTGTTCCCATACAGGCTGCTTTTTCATAGTGCACAAATTACACAGCTGTGCACAGCAGCATGGGTATCGTTTCGCAAAAGTTAACAGAACAATAATTTAACATACTGCATTTTCCCATTATGTGAGAAACTCAGAAATAATAGCATGAGTGTCCTTTGAGCTTACTACATCATCATTCTGAGTCAAGTTGTGCTCTGCATCCCTAGTCCAGGCTGTTTTCATCAACTCTCCTGTGATAGAAGATGAAAAGCATGTCAGGTCTGGAGATCCTACTGTTTTTAAGAGTCTACATTCCAGATTCCCCAGGAACAACTGTTTGAACAATAGCATGCCCAACTCTGAAAGACTAAACCATAAGATAGTTTAATTTCTTCTTTAGGGGGGAAAAAAAAAGCCATCATTCTAAGGGAAGCCTATGCTGGAATATAAATCTGTTACAGTAAAGAATAAATCTACCTTACTAAATGTAACACTTAAATGTTTGGACCATAAATTCTTTCTTTCTTTCAGACGCTTCCCTGCATTAAGGTCTTGCCTAACTTACAAGGTTCTACTGATTTTTCTTTCCCTGTCAAAAAGGAAATGGCACAAAAATAAATCTAAGTTTTAACACTCAATAAACAGAAATTTCTTTCAACTTTTAAATGACAATTTTAATAACTTAAAACAATGGCCATTTAGGCTCATTTCCTAACTAGGGAAATTTCTATATTGCTAGAGATAATCTTGTTGAGAGAAGTATGAAAGGAACGGATTAATTAAGTTTTTAAAATGATTTTGAGAACAACAGAGCTCCATTCTCTCTCTTTCTCTCTCTCTCATTCTCTCCCTCTCTCTCTCTCTCTCTCTCACTTCCTTCCTCCCTCTCTTCTCTTCTCTCTCCTTCTACCTCTATTCCTCTCTTCCTTTTCCTCTCCTTTCTTCTGATATAATTAGCTATGGACTATTCTCTTCTAAAATTTTTCAGCTTCTATAAATTGAACCTAAGGAAAACACACAGGACAATCTTGAATTTAATAAGAAATAAGAGGGTGATTCTAAGACACGGATTCAGTTATTTTCATATTTACAATATAATCAAGAGCCCATCTCTGGTTTATAGTTAATCTCTGGGGAACTAATGCTCATAATGAGTGTGATTTGGCATTAATGGGATAGAAACGATTTTTTCTAATGTAAATTTTGAACAATTCTTTTAGTGATAAACCCATTTTTAACTTAGCCCTGTTTCAATTGAGCAGAATGCTAGAGTGTCCATGAAGAAAGGAATACCAGATTCTCTAGTACCTTGTGTTATATGTGAACCTTGTCCGATCCTTAAAGAAAAATCTATTGAGGAATTTTGAATTTCCCTTAAAATATAATTATTTCCTTTTCTTTAAATAGATGAATCCTGCTAAGTACCAAATTTATGCAATTTTATTTAGAATTTAATATTTTCAGCCATATCTTTCAGACAGCATAATCTTGGGTAACAATTAGCTAGTTCTATATTATGAGGCCAAGTTGCCAGTATTTTAATTCACATTTCAATGATTTAAAATGAGTGATCACCTCTATTGGTATAACAATGGAAGAGAAAAATATGCAAAATTTAAGAGATCCTTGATGATTAAACTAACATTGCTGGTGGAGCCATATAAAATTATTAACCTACTTTTGTAAGAGAAGTCACTAGCTTGTTTTTTAATATTTATAAGGCAAAGTGAATTATTATTTATTAATGGAAAGCACACCACCAAATTATATTTCACAAGACCAATAATTGAAGATATGCCAGTTTCAGCAAATTTGATTGCAAGCAATTTTGATGAACTCTTACTGATTTATTCTTTGTTACAGTTATTTTCCTTATGAATAGAATAACAATAGTAAGATTATTTTTAATTTGTTAAATGGAAATACAGAGAGTATAAGTCTGATTATTTTCTTTTATCCTATCCACATTTGTTGTCTTAATAAATTTTTCATCAGCTGAATTTGTCTCATTTGTTAATTGTGTATGTTTATATTGTGCTTTTACCACTGAAATATAAATTAACAGGTCATTTTTCTGCTCTGTTTAACAGTGTCTCTAGCACCTACTGAATCTTTGGCACATACTAGACATCTTATAAATATTTTTGAATTAAACAGCGGATAATAAAGTATACTATAGTCTTGGTACATAAGACATTTAAACACTTATTTGCACCTACTAGATGCAAAATAGTCTTACAAAACATACAAAAGTATATCTTTTAATAGACATACAGAAAAAAACAGACATCCATAGGCTTAGTTTTCAACTACACTGAGACTTATTTTATTTGAGTTAGAGTTTACATTTCTGATTTAAGAATCAATAGAGGTCAAAAAAAAACCTGTTAGTGCTAGATAATCTAGTATTAACTCAATTGAAGAAATGCAAACAGAATGCACACACACGCACACTACAGAATGCTTTAAGATAAAATGATAAAAGCATTACTACTTTGAAATGCTAAAATGTGTGTGTGTGTGTGTGTGTGTGTGTGTGTGTGTGTAACGACTTGGAAACCTTTAAGAGAGGACTAAGAAGTTAGGTCTGCTTTAAAACTAAGAAAAACAAAACCATTTCGACTGAGAAGCCTGGTTTACTTTCAATTCATTTCAAACTGATCATTCAATAAAACCGTAGATAATCATCATTCTCCTCATTAACCAACTAACTAATGAACTAACTCTCCTATGAGTAATTGTATGTGTATGTATATATGTGTACATATATATACATATGTGTACGTTTCCCCTTAATCTCTTAACAGTAAATATTGGTCCTTCTACTTACCAAACCTGTAACAGCTAAAAGCTATTTCATTCTAACTTGGTAGTATTATAAAACCAATGAACACATTTTAACATATGTAATTAACTTTGTGTTCTCATTCTTTATTCAGTAACTTATTGTCCTTACATTTATGACTGCCTATTCTGTGTGAGTCATTGAAAAGTTTGTTATAAACAATAAATATAATAACTATATCCTGAAATAAAATCTCAAAACTTATACATTGATGATTAAATAAAGCACTATACTCTGAAATAAAAAAATATATATATCTATTTACAATTTACTGTGTTCTCCAATGTGTTAAAATATAAATTAGCTTACTTTACCTGAATATTTTGGATAAGACTGGTCAGTGAAATAATTTCTATGATTCTAAAAAGTTTACTACATATGAAAACAGTATTTTTAAAACATTAGATTTTTTTTAACTTTTCCTCAATTGAGGAATGTTTATTTGAAAGCCAGCAAAAACTACCTATCAGTACAACACAGATTGATATTAGTTATAAGTTACTCCATTGAGTGTAAATAAGAACTCCCTTTTATTGAGGTTTCTGCTTTGCAGTGGGTAACTGAAAGGTATTATAAAATTGATGTCATTAGATAGCATTATAAATTGAATTCTCAGGAGATATAGTTTATTGTGATGTTCTATGAAGAGGGAGACATCCATGTTATTTTCCAAGGTCATGTCTACCATCTGTTGGGCTGGCACGTTTCTAACACACCATAACTCTAAAAAGTGCTGGATCAAGGTTTTAGCAGGTCACAATTTCATCATCCGAAGTCAATGGCTGCTGTCTAAAGATTTGCAACTACAGCAGAGACATTAAAATTTGTTACAAATGTCTAACAGTTTCCACCTCAACTTCTGCCATATGAAAGGATTAATGCTGTGCCATTTAAAAAGAAATATTTTATCTTGCATTAACTTTCTCAACGATTAGTAGAACTTTAATCGAGTGGGTAGAAAGACCAGCTATTCAAACTACTGAATACTGAAAAGGTCACAGTATTACAGCACACTCCTAAAATTTAGTGTCTCCTATTACATTCTCTAAATGATCACATTCCCTTCTCAAAGGCAAAACACTAACTATTTGACATAAGGTCACCATACTCACTGAATTCAGATTCAATTTAGGTCGAAGCTGATAACACTATGTTACCTGTATAAAAGCATTACTCTGAAGAACAAAGCATAACAGAATTATTTCAGAACATAGCAAATTCAGTTGACAACCATGTATCAGGGATGAGAAATTAAAAATATCATGTTTATAAATAATACAAAAAATTCATATTTTTAAAACCTAGATAGCACATGTATAATGTCTAGAAACTTTTGCCATCCTGATGCAGTAGTCATCCAAAAAAATTCCCACATATTCCTGTTAAAGTTGCTTTTTGCAAGCAAGGCATTGAAGATTGTGCCTGAATCCCATTCTTGGAATAATGGGTGACACTTCTTCATAGTGGTGAATACTTTGAACAAAGCATATTCATACAATAGTAGAGTACAGTTTGTGTGTAAGTGTTAATTTCTATATTCATAGTCTTACTTCTTAAAGACATACTATTCAGATCTTAAAATTAGCTTTTTTATCTTAACTCTCAGAGTAGTTGATTTTTTTTTTACTCTTCATAAGAGGATTTAATGTTTCATCTGTCCATTTTCCAAGTATAACCTCTGATTGTGGCTGTATTCTCTGCCATTTCATAGACCCAAGACCAGAGGTTTGTTGCTTCTGTTGGTGCTTTTCAGAAACTTCTCATTTTATCTCTCTGAAAAATAATCATTGAGAAAATTATTTTTATATTTCAAATAATTTAAGAAAAATGTTTCAAGAGAATAATAGGGAATCATCTTACATTGTAAACAGATTTTTGTTAGAGATAGATTTTTTAAATAATTTTTTTTTCAATTTTATCAGAGTGTCATAGAAAGTTTATAAAAAAATTTTCAGACTTCTTCTTTATGCCATATTTCACTACTGTAAACAAATATCTTTTTCCAGCTTTATTGAAATATAATAGACAATTAGTTGCTAGTATTTACATTGTACAATTCAATGAGTTTTTTTCACATAACTTGCAAAGCGATCACCCAACTAAATCTAGTACCTCTCTTCCCCCTTATATATTTATTACATTATTAACCATCTTCTCCATGCTACATTCTACATCTCCATGTCTATTCTGCAACTATCCATTTGTATCTCTTAATTCCTTTGTTTTTTTTTCATTTTCCCAATCCCCTTCTATCTAATAGCCCTCAAAATATTATATGAATTTATTACTGCTTTTGTTGATGTTTATTTTGTTCTTTATATTCCATATGTATGTGAAATCATGAGATATTTGTCTTTCTCTATCTGACTTACTTCGTTCAGCGCAATACTCACTAGGTCCATCAAGGCAATATTTTTTTCCATCCCCTTCCTTTTAATCTGTATGTGTCTTTTAGTCTGAAGTGAATCTCTTGTAGACAGCATATGGAAGGGTCTTGCTTTCTTATCCATTCAGCCACTCTATCTTTTGGTTGGAGCACTTAATTCTTTTCCATTTGAGGTATTTGTTAATAGGAATGTAGTTATTATCATTCTTTATTCTTGTTTTTTTTTGTATATGTTTTTTATTCTTAAAGAAGCCCCACCAACATTTCCTGTAATATTGGCTTGGTGTTGATAAATTCCTTTAGCTTATTTTTGTCTGGGAAGTTCTTTATCTGTCCTTCAGCGCTAAATGATAGCTTTGCTGGATAAAGTATTCTTGGTTGTAGATCCTGAGTTTTCATCACGTCAAAGATTTTGTGCCAAGCTCTTCTGTCTTGCATGGTTTCTTTTGAGAAATCAGCTGCCAGCCTTAGGGGAGCTCTCTTATAGGTAACTAACTGCTTTTCTCTTGCTGCATTTAAGATTCTCTCTTGGTATTTAACCTTTGACATTTTAATTATGATGTGTCTTGGCGTAGGCCTCTGGGTTCTGGTTTTTGGGACTCTCTGAGCTTCCTGGAGTTGTATGTCTAGGGAAGTTTTCCATCATTATTTCTTCAAATAGCTCTTCAACATCTTGTTTTCTTTCAGGTACCCCTATGACACTGATATATTTACATTTAATAGTGTGCCATAGGCTCCTTAAATTATTATTATAGTCTTGGTTTCTTTTTTCTTGCTATTCTGATTAAGTGTCCTTTGCTTCTTCATCCTCTATGTAGGTCATCTGATCCTCTTCTTTATTCACTCTGTTTATTCCTTTAATATACTTTTCAAATCAAATAATGTTTTTGAGATGTATTTCATTTCTGACTGGTTCCCTTTTATAATTTCCATTTTCATTTTTATGGTTTTTTTAAAATCTCTTTATTAAGTTCTCACTGAGTTCATCTACACTTCCCTTAATTCCATTGAGCATCTTTATAACCAATATTTTGAACTCTGCATCTGTTAGACTGCTTGACTCTATTATTCTTGGATCTCTGTTCTGTTTTCTCATATGGTTTCTCCTTCTTTGTTTTCCTATTTTAGCTGTCTTTCTGTGTCTGTTTCTATGTACTAAGCAAAGCTCTTAAGTATCCCTGTCTTATTAGTGTGGGTTTGTGTGGTAAATGTCCAGTGGCACAGTCCTGAGAGGGGTTTGGCTGCAAGCCAAATTTAGCCCCAGCCAGTGCTCCTCTAGGGCCACCTGTTAAGATTCAGCAAACAATCCACAGATATTATACTTACAGTTGCCTCAAGAAACCACACCAGAAAATGAGGCCAGCTGCCACTAGCGTGAGTCTTGGCTCTGCTTAGCAAGGAGTATCTGATTCTCAGAGAATACACCTCGATGTGGCTTGGGTGGGGCCATGAGTTGGGGGAGGTGGAGTTTCAGGAAACCCTCTGGGCAGAGCGACCTCTGTTATCCAGTTTGATGACGTCTCAACTATGGCGGCACTTTGTCTGCACAATGCGAGTGGGGAGGGCTCAACAGAGGAACAAAGGATGCCACTGGCACTTCTGTCTAGGAGAGACCCTTGCCTCTGGCCCTTAGTTTGGCAACTCAGTGTTCCCCTGTAAGTCTCTGGTGGCCCCCACCCTGCTCCACATCTGACCTGGTTTTGGTGCTCAGAGCCAGCAGGTCCTTCACTGAGAAAGTCTGCTTGTGATGCAGCCCTTTTAAGAGGCGTCTGCAGCTGCTGGCTGCTATTGCTATTGCCTCTGCCCGACTCAGCTGTTTGGGACTGAGCAACCTCGTGATCTCCCCAAGTCCTACCCCCTCTTGTTGCAGTATGATTTCTTATTTCTCTCTCTAGTTGTAGAGCTTGTTCATCTAGATCCCAGGTGACTTTCCTTGCTGTTTGCTCTGTTTCTGTACCAGCCTTGATGTGGTTGTAAGAGGGATGAACAAAGCCACTGTCATCTATGCCATCTTTTTCTCCTTCTAGTGTAAACATTTACTTTAATCTTCTTAAACGTTTCTAATTTTTTTCTACTGGCATTTTTCTAACTAATATGCTGATATAGCTCTTTCATGATTTATTAACTTTAGAAATTCCATATACTGTGGCAGATTAAGATTAAGCACACTTCTATATGCTCACTTCTCCCCTTCTTACAATGCAGTATATCATTACTTTAATTAATCTACTAGTTAATTCTCTCAATCTGAATAATACATTTATTCAAAGTATATTGTACCATCACCTTGAGACAGCATCTCAACTCCTCATATTTTGAGAATATATGTTGAGCTCCTGTATCCTCGTACATTTCTTTTTCTTCACTGTTCTCAACGTCTTCTGCTTTGTATGTATCTATATATTTTTGATATGATGGGTTAATGTTTTACATGTAAGTATTCATACTTTGACTATATATTAATTCTGAAAGTGAAAATCAATAAAGTTTTTATAATAAACTTATAAATACAGTTTCTTATATATTCAATAGTATTTATATTTCCTTGTAATTTTTAAATTGTTTTTCTTTATAAGTTATTAAATATAATAAAATCAATTTCAATCTCTCTCTCTCTCGCTCCCTCTTACTCTCTCACTTTCTTTTCTCTTATTTTCCCTTGTGGGTGTATCTCATTTGAATTTTCCTTACTCAGCTTGAATTTAGAATGTTTAATTTTTAGATTACCTGTACAATTCTAGATCAGCTCATTTTTACTCTCATTGATGAATCAATTATTTGCCAGATCCCATGTTTCTTCTTTTCTGATTAATTTCTCAATTTCCTGGAACATATTCTAACATAAAATTTATTTATTTTTAAATAGATTTTATATTTCAATTACAGTTGATATACAATATTATATTAGTTTCAGATGTACAATATAGTGATTAGACATCTATATAACTTATGAAGTGATTTCCTCGATAAACCTAGAACTCATCTGACTCCATACATAGTTATTACAATATTATTAACTATATTCCTTATGTTATATTTTATATCCCCATGACTATTTTATAACTACTAATTCATATATCTTAATCCCTTGACTTTTTTCACCAAACTCGACAACCCCTATTCATTTGGCAACCATCAGAATGTTCTCTGCATTTTGTTTCTAAATATTTAAAAGTGGGATTACTGGGTCCTTTTTTGTCTCTTGTTATAGCCTTTGTTTTAAATTCTATTTTGTCTGGCATACATCTTGCTACTCCAGCTTTTTTCGTTTATTTCTTTCTATTTTCAGGAAATATATTTTTCCATTCCTTTACTTTTAGCACATATGTGTCTTTTAATCTTAAGCAAGTCTCTTATAGGCAAAATAGGTAAGGGTCTTGTTTTCTTATCCATTCAGCTACCCTGTGTGTTTTAATTGAAGCATATAATTCATTTACATTTAAATTTTGATACATAGTTATTGCCATTTTACTGTTCATATTTTTTAATTTTTTTTCTCTTAAAGAAGACCCTCTAATATTTCTTGTAATTCTGGTTTTGTGTTGATATAGTCCTTTAGCTTTTTCTTGTCTAGGAAGCTCTTTATCTGTCTTTTGATTCTAAATGATAGCTTTTCTGGGTAGAGTAATCTTGGTTGTAGGTCCTTGCTTTTCATCACTTTGAATATTTTGTGTCAACTGCTCTGGCCTGCAAAGTTTGTTGAGAAATCAGCTGACAGTCTTAGGGGAGCACCTTTGTAGGTAACTAATTGCTTTTCTCTTGCTGTTCTTAAGATTCTCTTTAATCTTTGTCATTTTAATTATGATGTGTCTTGGTGTGGGCCTCTTTGGATTTGTCTTGTTTGGGACTCTGAGGTTCCTGGGCTTACATGTCTACTTCCTTTACTAGATCAGAGAAGTTTTCCATTATTTTTTCAAAGAAGTTTTTAATTCCTTGCACTCTCTCTTCTTCTCCTGGTACCCCTATGATGCAAATGTTGTTAAAAAGAGGCACGTTAGAATATGCTTTCTTGAAAGTCTTTACTCAAACCCCTTCTTAACTTATAGTTTAGCTGAACATGGATCTGGCTCATTTAGTTTCCATGGTATAAATGGAAACCCCATATATTCTTAGAATGTGTCTAGTTGTCTTTTTGAATCATTTATCAGGGCATGGTGAGAGTAATTCAAATTGAAGTCTTGTATACTTTTTTAAAATGTATTTTTGTATTTTTTTCTTATGTACTTTATTGTTTAATTATATATTATATGTAAACTCAACATGCCTTATTATATTTCTTCTGTTTAGGTGTGCCTTTTATAAACAGCTTATAGCTAGATTTTCATTTAATGCAATTTTAATTTTCAAACATTAACAAGAAATTTTAATTCATATGCATTTATAGAAATTACTAATGTATTTTTACTTATTATAATCTTTTTATTTTGTTTTTGCTTATGTAGATAATTTCGTCTCACATGCATAGATGGAAAAATATGACATGTGTATTATTAGTCTTCTGGGGCTGCCGTAACAGAATATCACACACTTGGGGGCTTAAAAAGTAAAGAAATATTTTTCACAGTTTTGGAGGCCTGAAATACAAGATTAAGCTTCAGTGGGGTTAGACCTCTGCTGATACCTCTATTCCTAGTTTGCACATGGCTGCCTTTTTGCTATATTCTCACATGGCTTTTCTTGTGTGCACAGGCATTCCTTATGTCTTTCTTTTTTCTATTAGATTAGGACCCATTCTTATGACCTCTTTTAATATTAAACACTCCTTTAAAGGTCTTATCACCAAATATATTACACCAGGGGCTACATAAGAATTTGAGGAGAGACACAATTCAGTTCTTAATAGCATATATTCTTTTTGATTTGTATCTAAGAGTCCATAGGATTTTCTAATTATTCGTGGAACCATCAGCCCAAGTTTGCACTCAGAATTGCGTTCTTCCTTGTTATAGTTATGGCCATCTTAGAAGTGTACTACTCAGATACTTTGCAAGGAATAAATAAGTGGGCATCATCCATCTGCAATACCTTGGGATATATTTCAATGTATATGAAATATATACTTTCTCAGGAGTACTTGTCTTTGTCTTATTGTACGAGCTTCTTTACACATATGTTATTTGGCTAGAACTCAACACTAAATATTTGTTTTTCTTGTACTTTCTTTCCTTTTGCCTCTTTTTTGTTTGGTTTTGTAATTTTCAAGTATTCATTTTCTATACCTCCTATATTTTTCAAGTTTGAAAATGTCTATTTATTAACTTTAAATGATGATGTATTTGAGTAAAAAATTTCGCATACCTTTTCCCCCTTAAAACTTGTCTTCCAAGTTTGAATAATTCTGTCCTATTAACATTCTTTTATCAACAGTATTTTCAAATTTTTTTCCTGAAATTCATGTCACTTTAAATTTGGGAATAAATGTCTTCCTTTTTGCTGTGGTGGAATCATGTAATTTAATCTAAAATTCTTTATAGTATGTGTGCTACTGTTTTAAGCAAGAAATATTATTTTTAAAATATGATAATTTCTTTAGAAGGAGAAATTTTGAGAACAATTCCTCTAAAACTGATTAAATAACTTGCTGTGCAAATATTATTAAGAATCTCAGAGGCATAAGGTTAAAATAAAACATAAAGTTAAGATAAAAGCTAAGACAGCATTCATGTTTAAATCTGTACTTTTGGGTTAAACTGAGGTGGAAAGACTCAGATGAGATTTACTCTTAGGATCCAAAGGATGTGGGAGAAAATTTGTGAAGTTAATAATATTTTCACAGGTTTTGCCTATAAGTTTCCCATTTTTGTACACAGGCTATTATGGTTAATTATTCAGACTTTTTGTGTTTTATCCCTTTTTATCCTCTTTGTGCCTTTTCAAAATCACATTGAATATTTTCTTTCTCTCCTAAATCCTTTGAGAATGTGCTAAATGGCAAATATTTTAATAAGCAAAAATGTTATTGAGAAAAAATCCAAACATATAATTATTTACTAAATACAAACAAACAAACAAACAAACAAACAAACAAACAAACAAACTACCATTTATTGATTATCCATTTATTCATTAAGGGCAGTCCCTTTGCTAGGAACTTGATATGCTTTATTTTATTTAATATTCACACAACTCTTTGAGCTATTAATATCTCCACTCTAAGAAGGATAAAACTGGCTCAGATAATTAAGTAACTTGCAAAGTCTCTTGAATTTAATGAATAACTGACTTTGTATTAAAAATCAGATTTACCTGGTGGCAAATAGTATGCTTTTCCCATTATACAGTGTTCTCTTCCAAAGAAAATCAACATGGTTCTTATCTTCAAGGAGGTTTCAATCCATTGGAGCATTATTTTTTTTTTATTTTTTATTTTTTATGTGAGCAACCCTTGGTTGACCTCATAGATTGCAAGGAACTTGTCAGCTTACAATCCCTTATGTTTTATTTTTACACCTACAACACCTGGTCTCCCTTCCAAGTACTAACCAGGTCTGACCCTGCTTAGCTTCTGAGATCAGATGGGATCAGGCTTGTTCAGGATGGCATGGCCGTAGACCCATTGAAGCAATAAAAATTATTATACTTTAAAATATATAAAGGTATAAAATATTAGCATTAAGTACTTCACCTGTCAATATGCTGACCTCTGATTCTGATTCTTGTTGTTCCCCGTTCTATTGCTAAAGTTCTTAATAAACATTTTATACCATGACTTATTTCTAATGTTTTTATCACTTTAGAGCATCACATCATTTCCCTGAGGGTACTTTTTTGTAATATCTATAAATGAATAGGTTTCTCGGTCATTTTACATATTAACTGATAGAAAATAAATCACTTTTTACAGGACAACTGAAAAAGCATAAGAGACAGTTGCCTGATGAAAACTTACTTTATATTCTATTTTTTAAACATTTAAATCAGTGCTATGAAAGCATAAGTTTAGTAAAAAAAAAAAAAACTACCAGGGAATCAATAAAACTTTTAAAAATGGGAGTGACTTGATTAGATTTGAATTTTTGAAAGATAGGTAGAAAGAAGAGACTAGAGGGAGAGGAGGCTTTAGGCAGAGGAGCTATTCTAGCAACAATTATTATGTTATTGAGAGAGATGAAGAATGCCCAGGGTAAAGTAATAATGAGGATTAGAAGAGGGAAACAAATGGGATACATGATAAGAAAGTAGAAATGATAATACTTAGTAACAGATTAGCGGTTCTCAACGTGTGTGTGTGTGTGTGTGTGTGTGTGTGTGTGTGTGTGTGTGTGTGTGTTGTGTTTGGTTTGTTAGAAAAAACTGTTCAAGAAGCTAGTAAAATTGTACATTGTACATAATGTGCATCCAACTTTTTTTCTATTTTGACAGCTTTAAAATTTTGGAACTGTCCATGGGAGTGCTAGCATACTATTTAACAGGTGTGTCTAAGGTATGAGAGGGAGAAAAGGTTGATCATGTCTAGTGGGAGATGAAAAGTCAGATATCCAGATGATTCTGTAGTTTCCAATTCCAGTGTTTGGATTAAATGGCTAAAATGTACCAGAAAAGGAAGAATAGAGGAAAAATAGGTTGATTGGATGATAACTCAATCTCATCTTCTAAGATTACAACTTGAATAGTTTATAAATTTATGAATAAAAACAAAAAGTCAATTCTTATAGAATCCTTTCAGATGTTAGATATGTATTATTTCCTTCTTGCAAGCATGATGCTCACTTTGACACAATAGAAGAGGCTTCTGAGGACACAATGTTTTAAAATTTTTGTGATTCCTTCTTAAGCCTTTTATTATCAGGCTTGTAGAGCTATTCTATGATGTCATTTTTCTTTGAAAATATGTGCTATTTGTCAATTACATTATATATGGCTCTTCCACACTGCTCTTTCAGCAATATAATGCTATAAGTATTAAATTATAATTGCAAATTACCTAATTTTCATCATTACTTTTTAAAGTAATCTTTCCTATCCCATATTGTGTATTAAAGTAGTCCCTCTTGTGGGTATAAGGAACAAACAGTTTTGTCTCTGGAACTTTGCAAAATTTAGAAATATGTGCCAAAGAATATTTTTCAAGTATTTTTCTAAAGCTGTTTAAAAATGATCCTTCACATTATTTTTTTTCATTAGGACTGAGTTCTGTTTTAATATTTATTTCCAAAATATGCAATGAAGGAAATAGACAATAACAGCTAATGGATGAAGCGAACATCCATTATGTGAGTTGTATATTATTTATTGACTTGATTAGCTAGGATTGACTCCCTTCCAAGTGCACCCTTACATTTTTTACAATCTCAACTGTCAGGATGCAAAAGAAAGCATTCAGATTTTTAAAACATAATGCATATTATACCTAAGGGAATATAGATTAATCAAAATTCGAACTATGAAGTGCAAATTTTGATTATTGAAGAGGAGACAAAGGAAAAATTACAATGTGCCTTCCTTATTGAAGCCATATCAACTATAGTTCTCAGAATTCAAAGATGTCTTAGATATAAACCAGTCTCTTTCCATTTACAAGAACAGAAAATTTAGAGATAGGGAAATATATGCTGAGAAGTAATCATTTTTAGCTAAAATGTTTTACTCAAGGCAGTATGGTATCTGCTTATAGAAGATGTACTAGAACTATATAGATCTGGGTTAAAAATTACTTGGTTCCCAGAATAAGGATCTTAGTACTCTGTTCCAAATTTATAATGCTTTTAAAGTGTTGTTTTGTTTTGTTTCCTGAAGAGTAGGTAAAAAATGATCACACAGCACCTATAAACCAGGGTATAGTAAGATCTTAGTTCATTAGAACTATAACTATTATTACTCGTTTTTTTCCCCCCAGAATTTGGGAAAGTTAGAAGTTAAAAGAAAGTGGTTTTGAAGTAAAATCTATAACTGGATCAAAGAAAGATGGATTTTTGCAGATGAAAAAATTGCCTATCTGGATCATTTGGAGACTTTCAGGAAGGGTTATAAAGATAGTGTTTGATATCTACAGAGATTTTTAAATTATCATTATCATTTTTATTGATTTATTTGCTGCTTCAATTAACTAAAACCTCCTTGAAGATAGGGATTATGTCCTAATCCTCTTTAGAAGGTAACATATATATCATGGAATTTGCAAGTAGTTCATTGATAGGGCTGCCTTTCCCTTTTAATAGAGACAAAATCTACTACAAAGAAAAAATGTGTTTTCAGACACATATTTTAAAATTTTTGTTTTTCTTTATCAGCTCTGTATCTGTATATAAAAATTTATATTTTCCGACTTCTTGTATCAACTATTTTTGAAGTGATTCAGCAAAATTTCATCACTGCCTTTATGTATACTAACATGGATTTGAGGATATCTCCCCGTCTCCAAGAATTTAAGTCATTTACTAACTCTCCTACTTACAGAGGAATCAAGAATAGAAAGGAATGTTGGAGAGGAGACTGAGGAGATGCAGGACAACTTCTATCCATAAAGCCATTTATAGAAAAATTACAGCCACTGTTAAAATTTTCTTTAGAGTGGATTTATGTTTTTATAGAGGGTAAGAGATACAGCAATGGCCATAGCTAAAAACACTGAAAAAACAGCACAGAATAGTAAAAATCAATAGTAATAGTTTATTCAGAAGGCAAACAATATAAGTATTTAAGTCTGACAATTTCTGTACATCATAAATTTCATGTTCCACTGAGGACTGGCAGATTAATCACACAGAAACTTTAGTCAGCAGATTCTCCTTTCATAAAAATTGTCAAAGAGAGAAACACTTTTTAAATGACCTCTTTTTGTTGATCACTTTTAAAATTGTTGATAAAATGTCAATATAAAAGCATTATTAAGTCATATTTTATGTATTTTTGTGAATATGTTTTTCAAAATCTCCCTCTTGGTTACATATTTCCATACTTATATTTCTACCTCTTAGGCAACGTTATTTCACTAAAGCATATTTTCAGCCAATTTTCAAATCTCTATTAGCCCATTGGGTTCACTTTATTCAGTTTACCCTTTAAAAAAGTAAGTCACATGTTCAGACAGAGGGGAGGGGTTTGGGAGGTTGGAGAATGGGGTACAAGTACAAGTACAAGTAAATAGTTGATAGTTGGGCATGGGGGAGCATGGAAGAGGGAATACAGTTAGCATTAATATGATGGCTAAGTGGAGGGCCAGAGGAGGGAGGGAACAATTGAGGGGATCGTTTTATGAACATTATAGATGTCTAATCAATGTACTGTATACTTGAAACTACTTTAAATAAATAAATTTGGTTTTTAAGAAAGTAAGTCACATGT